>NW_015505745.1:626522-628919 GCF_001515645.1 Sinocyclocheilus grahami | reverse complement strand
CATTACAAATAAACAGGCAGCATGACTCAGGCCTCACACTGGTGAGTGCTGGTTTCCTTTGGAAAACAAATAAATAATCCCAAAGTTTCTCCCTTTCTTGGCAAGTACATGGATAGAAGTGTGTGGTTTTTATTAGTGTCAATGGAGAAACAGCAGAAAATGTTTCTTTCTTTGTGTAAGATTTGCCTGAAAAGAAAGGCTTGTTTAAAGGAGGACAACATTTGTATTAACAAATACAGATTTTTTTATTTATTTATTCATTCATTCATTTATTTATTTTTTACTATCTATCATTAGTTTTCCATTTTCCATTTACTGATTAAAGTAAATTAAAACTCGGCTTATTTAACTTTCTTAATTAAAACAGATATTTAAAAATGGGTTATCTACCTAGAATGGATTTTATTTACCTGAAAGACACTTTTGAGTATTTCAAGGCTATTATTATTATTATTATTAGTTTTTTTACTTCACACGTGGCTAAATGTGGCGTGATATTTGGCCTTCAGCTGGGTTTGTAGATACTTCGTTTGGCAGAACTTTGTCACTTTGCTTTTGTGCCGGTGATGTTAAATGATTTCAAAGCTTCATACTTCACATTTTCCTCCTCCTTGAGCACAATTATCTTCTCTAAAAGGCCACTTCTTTAATACGCATCAGCCTTGAGAGGGGAAGAAAAACACATAAGATATATATTTATATATTAACGGACACATTCACAACAGCTTCCCCATTAAAATCGGTGCTTATTCGCTTTGCTTAGCATTAGTAGAATTTAATAATAGAAAGTAAGTTATAGTGATCCTTTTGAGGACATATGGGTATTATGAAGAGTGGGAGTGGAAAATAGAGAAACGAAAAGGGAAACAGATGAAAGGTCATTAGTACCACCTGTGGATGCTGGGCAAACAAATGGAGAGTGGACACAGTCTGGACAGCACTATCACACACACTCTCTCTCACACACACATACTCTCAAAACATACAAAAATACCTTCCTTTTGTGCTGTGCAATAATATACATAAACATATTGTGCTGTGTGAATCAAGAGTGAAAATGTATGGAATGTTTTGCCAACCTATTAAACATGATTCAAACATGACTCTTTAAATCAAATAATTTTCTATTTATCAAAGATGGAAAAATGCACATGGTTAATAATCATTAAAAATATTATTGATAATAAGAAATGTTTCTTGAGCAGCAAATTAGAATGATTTCTGAAGGTTCAAGTGATACTGAAGACTGGAGTAATGATGCTGATTTTTTTTTTTTACTGTTTTTACTGCATTTTTGATCAAATAAATGCAGCCTTGATGACAATAAGAGACTTCTTTCAAAAACAACTCAAACTTTAAATGTTAACTGAATCTGTTATTGTTCAATGAATTAGTAAAAAACAAACACTAAAAAACTCTGTAATCGCCATAAAAAAGGATATTCAACATAGAATTGATCAAACTGTGAAAAATAGTGTCGTCTTTATTACAGGTTGTGTAAGGGTAGGGTAACATCAGCCAAAAGTCAGCTGATGAATCACTTAAAATAAGACCACAAATGAGTATCAGTGAGCAAATTTAGATTTCATATTGACTTCAAGCCAAAACAATTGCTTTCACTTACATGAAATGAAAACTCAATGTGAAATATTTTGTATGCGTGTTAATCAGAGGCTCACATTCTCTAAAATGAACGTGATATTAATGATATTGAATCACTGCACATATGTGTTGCTGCATGCATGTGGGTGTTTTCATTTGTTCGTGATGTTTCTTGCATATACATGCATAAATATATACTCGTTTGCATGAGACAACTGCGTCTCATATGTAAGAGATTTATTGTGCACACATCCATCAGTCTGTGTGTGTTTAGGCATTTAAAGGCATTCATTTGAGCTCTGTGTGTATTTGGAGGTTAGTTCTTCTACACAGGATGACACTGATCCCAGAAGGTGGTTCATGGGAAGGAAGAGCTCTTGTAAATTCCAGTCGCTTTGTTAGTTCTACAGTGCAAGAGACAGAAAGAGTGGAAAAGAATAACGAGGTTTGTGCCGTATGTTTCCCTGGCCTCGAAGCAGACGCCCCCTGCTTTGATCATACACTTCCAATCAGACTGTTTCAGCAAGCCATGGCGTCTACAAGACCTCAAACAGCTGCCAGACAATACACCATGAAATCATGAAATACACATCAAATTCATATAAGACACCAGGGCTACAAAGGCAAAAAGGTTTTGATAAAAGCACTGGCTACGAAGCTACGAAGGAGCATGAGGCGAATTCATCAGGAAAATAAGTGCTGCCCTCCAAACAAGCAGCCAGAACAGCATCTCTGTGCAGCCAGGAACAAAATTAATTGAAAAGGTTAAAGAAAGCACTTGACATCAAAATTTAA
>NW_015505745.1:623879-626496 GCF_001515645.1 Sinocyclocheilus grahami | reverse complement strand
TGAAAAAGATTAACCCAGTAACTTTGTTTTGGTAAGCCTTTTTCTGCAAGCGTCTGAGATAACAAGCGTGTCTGATTTCGCTCCCTTGGTGATGTGGCAAAGGGATCTCATTATAATATTACCGCCCCTTAATCTGTAAATTTACACCCATGGCGCCGTCATTGTGTGTTTTCGCAAGCGACAACTGTGTACCAGCTCTAATGTCATGGCGAAAGTTTGAGCAAAACATGCTAACTGTTCTGTCTTTGGCTGCACAGACGAGCACAGAACACTATTTACAGTCCCAGCCTCAGAGGAGGCAACAGAGCAGTGGATTTATTGATTTATTTACTGTATATTGCTGCTACCACACAGATCTAAAATAAGCATGCAATTTATTTCCTTGAAATTGAAATTCCTTGAATTAAACTTGTGTGTGAATGAGAACGTAGTTTAGTACTCACATGCTGTATGGTGGCCGCTTTCTGTCCATGTGCTTCGGATGTGTGCACTCAGAAAACCGTATATCAGAAGTTTAAACTCATATGGTTTAAAATGCATGATTTCAGCCTAATAAACATGATAATCAGAACCAAAACAGATGTTTTTAGCAGGTCCGAGCTGTAATGGCGCAGCTCTATTCTGGTAAAGGGGGCGGGGAGCAGCAGCTCATTTGCATTTAAAGAGACAAGCCCGAAAAACAGCGTGTTTCTGCTTCCACTCAAAATAGGCATTTTCAAAATGGTATAATAAATGATCTGTGGAATATTTTGAGCTGAAACTTCACAGACACATTCTGGGGACACCAGAGACTTATATTACATATTGTAAAAAGGGGCATAATATGTCTCCTTTAAGAACAACCAGACAAGTCATGCCTGATGAAAATGTGCCTCTTCAGATTTTTTGAGCCAAATGGATTTTAATTAAATAAATAAACACACACACACAAAAAAAATACTGTATTTGTGCTAAAAGTGATTGTATCATTGATATAATACTAGACCTTTAAAAAAACAAAAACAAGATCATAATACTGAATTTAATACAAGATGCATTGGGGGAAACTGCAATTCTTTAAAAATATATTATATTAGTTCACTGTCTCAAGTAAGAACATGCCTTCATTTTAATATAATTGCTTTAATATTTATTATTATTACAAAATAGATGTTTTATTTTTATATAGTACTAATTGTTTAATGGCATTATTACACATAATAATTTCAACATTTATAGTAAAAATTAAAGCCTTTTAATTGACAGTGTGAGACCAGAGACCAAAGTCAATTCTTACATTTAATTTGAAGGAATAGTTCACACAAAAATGTAAATCCTTGCTTCTACACCCTCATGGTTTTCTAAACCTATAATACCTTTTCTTCTTTGAAACATAAAGGAGATATTTTGAGAAAATATCATTGTGAATCAATGAAACCTGACTTAATTGCAATATTTGCATTCACCACATATGATTAATTAGGCCATGCTGGTAAAACAGAAGTCGTCGTGCTTTCATGCATATCTGTTCTGCATTACCAGATTCCCTCTGCGATCTGGGTTAACCGGTGGATTAATCTATGTGATTCCTGCCTCTATATATAATATCACTAGATGAAAATGTAACACATTTCAGAACATTTCATGTAAGACATAAATAGTAAAGAGCTTCTAGTAATACTGGAAGCACAGATTTCTGTTTTTGAATTTAAGATACAATTTTTGGCTCTAAATTGTTAATGTCTTTCTGGGGATGATAGAAAAGCTGCAGTATGGTGAAAATGAAAAGAAAAGCACAGTGTTTTTCTGCCACTATAGCAGTGAAGGCACAAATGCTTCAAATCAAAAACGTAATGACTCGACAGCCTGGCAATGCCTGTTCTACTGACAGGCCACAATTTTCAACTCAAAATCGTACCCTTCTGCAAGGCGCATGAGGGCACTCCTCTCATTGGCTGATACCTTCTACAGTAATACATTACAGTTGAAGATGGGCTAAGGGCTGCGTAAGCTGCCTTTTAGAATGGCAGCCACTTAGCCAGAAAGCTGGGGAATAATAAGCAGTCTTGATGGAAGAAGTGGAATGCATAACATTTGCTCAGCTAAACCATTTCAGCTGCGGTTTATGGGCTTTTTTTTTTTTTAACTCGGTCCTTTGAATATGACCGACAAGTCTGATACATCTTCGCAAATGTGAGGATGTTAACAGAAAGGACGAGAAAGACTTCCAAGAGAAAAAAAAAATTATATATATACACACACACCCCCATAAATGTTGTTTGGTCAGTAATTCTGTTGTCTCCATTTTTCAGGTAAATTTGTCGAGGAACTGTTTGAAGTGATGTCCTGTTATTTTCCTATCGACTTTAGCCCTGTAAGTACTGCTGTCTAACATGTTTGCATTTCATGCTTTACCCTAAAATTCAGTACATTTCTTTCTTCAAATTTACACTACTGTTCAAAAGTTTCGGAGCAGTAAGATAAAAAAAAAAAGTCTTGCTCACCGAGGCTGCATTTTTTAAATATCAAATATACAGTCAAAACAGTAATAATATAATATGTTTTCTATGCGAATATATATTAAAATGTAATTTATTCTTGTGATGCGCAGCTGTATTTTCAGCATCATTACTCCAGT
>NW_015505745.1:620910-623242 GCF_001515645.1 Sinocyclocheilus grahami | reverse complement strand
TATATATATATATATATATATATATATATATATATATATATATATATATATAAAAGGAACATTTCACATTAAATACAACTTGAGTTTCTATTACTAATTTTTGATAAACAATTTATGTTTTGTGAATAAAATATTCATATTTGTATATTATTTTGGTATCTTGAAATACGTAACTATATAAAATAATATTTTGATATTTTAAAATGCACTCTCTCTCTCTCTCTCTCTGAACAAACAAAAAATATACACAAAATATACATAGAGAAATATAGGCCTATATGTATATACATGGAAATAAATATACATACAAAAAATACACAAATCATTACATCATCACATCTATTTAAACAGAACCTAGCTCTGCAGACATAAGTTCAAATAATATACTTTTTGTCCTGAATAATTTGTTTAAAAAAAAAAAACAGGTTTCACATATTTGCTTGTAAACCCCCCACCACAACCCCACAGACTTCAAGTTTAAGTTAATTGCTGTAAACATGTTTTTTTTTATCAAGGGATGCCACAGATTCTGTCTATAGTTGTTTTTAACCAAGAATATTCCTTTACATAGTTTAAACTCAAGCCTTGATAGAGGCTTACAAGCAAATGTTGCACTTAATGTACATTAAAAAATGCAGCGGTATTGAGAGGACCCATTACCCATGCAGCATGAGCACATACAGCAGAGTGCATGAATAAATCTTAACCAGTGTGCATCTCCACTTAAGGCAGGCTAAGGTATTCATCAGAAAAGAGAACAGTCTGCTCCACAATCACTTTATTCAGGGGAAGTATATCTGCGGCTTTGTGCACAAGGTTGTCAAACACTTAAATGCCATGGAAACATTATGGCAGGTATCTGGGAAGAACCTGATGACATTTTTTCTGAAACATTATGTCATCCACACTATCACAAAGCACACTTTACTGATTCACACTTATGTACACACACCAGCTGCAGAACATATGGACCTTCACAAAGGAACATCCACAGCAGCGAGAGAGAGAGAGAGAAACACAGGAGCGTGGCAGCAACATTTGAGTCTAAGTTCAGCTGCAACCTCACCACATGGGAGAGAAAGACAGATAGAGAGAAAAGAAAAAAAGAGAGAACAAAAATAATACTCAATGCCTTCCTGTAAAACCTCTCCGATCAGGGCACACATGCTTGGCCAGGCACCAGCTCTCGTAGCTATTTAAAGCAGTTTCTCTACATTTTTATGGAGATAGCAACAGCCACTGACACAGATGTTGAAACAGGGATTTTTTTCCCTGGCGCGCTCTTGGTGCACCTGTGCACATTTAGTGCCAAATTCCTGTTGTGTCTAAATGGGAGGTCCAAACATTCCACTCGCTTAAAGCATGAAAGCAAATATCACATTATTACTTATTATGAGCAGGCTCTGGGGTGGGTGTTTTGGAAGCAGTCCAGAATCTGAATGATGAGAGGGGTCATGTGAGCACTCACACAGACACACACACACACACATGCAGTGTGCTCAAGAACACTTGCCATTAAACAAACTGTCAGTGTGTTTCAGTATCAGCGCATTTATGCATCAGGAAACGTACAGACGTGGAGGAGAGCCTGTTAACAACCATTGACATCAGTAAGGAAATAGTCCTATTATTTAAAAAAATAATAATTACAAAAAATAAATAAATAAAACATGGCAAAATAAATTTTTCTAAGGCAAACGTCACTATTGCTCATATAGTTCAAAAAATTCAAACAAACTTCTAAAAATATGTATTAAACTTAAAGGGATAGCTCACCCAAAAATAAAAATTATGACATCATTTACAAGTTGTTCCAAACCTGTATGAGTTTATTTCTTCTGCCGAGTGCTTTCTTCTTCTGTTGAACACAAAACATCACATTTTGAAGAAAGTTTGTAACCAAACAGTTGACGGTAGCCATTGACTTCCACAGTATGGGGAAAAAAATACTATGGAAGTCAGAGCCTACCGTCAACTGCTTGCTTACTAACATTCTTCAAAATATATTGTGTGTTCAGCAGAAGAAAGAAACTCATACAGGTTTGGAACAACTTGAGTAAATGATGATCGAATTTTCATTTTTGGGTGAACTGTCTCTAAGTATTCACTCATTCCCCAGGATACTACAAACATGAATGACATCTCAAATCATGTGGCTTATTGGGGAGAGGCATGCTGTTACTGAATTAACCATTTTTGCCTGATAATAAAATGGGCAAAAAGATCCCTTAAGGATCTTGGTCACACCAAGAACGATAATTATAAAGATAACTATATTAGCGTCCACACCAGCGGATGATATCAGAATCAGAATCAGAATCAGAATCAGAAT
>NW_015505745.1:602701-620589 GCF_001515645.1 Sinocyclocheilus grahami | reverse complement strand
CGAGCAAAACTCCCGCGGCGAATAGAACGGCTTGCAATTAATGAAGAGCACTTCTAGATCTTTACAGCACATCTTCTTTAACACAGTTACATCTGTACACCACCTCTCATTGATGTAAAAGCATGTCCCGCCACCGCGTGATTTCCCTGTTGATTCTGCGTCGCAGAATCAGAACAGTCACTTATATCGTCTTATATCGAGTTTCTATAAATAAGCATTAGTTTAATTGATTAAATTATTGAAAGTATTCATGAATTATCAGCATGTTTGAATATATTTTTCCTCTTTCAACTGACAATGGAAAGGAAATGCATCAACCTGTGACATTGTGAGGTTTCAGAGAGATGTTTCCACTAACATTTTTGTAAATTTTCCGAAGAACAGCATGACCCTCACAGAGCTATTATGTTTCCTTGCAGCAAAGCCACTTACTAATTTTGGTTAACAAAAGCACATGCCTGCACACGTTCACGGTCATTTCAAAATGTGGAGGTTTTTTTAACAGTGATCCAATATATTACTGTCTCTGGTGGGACATGTGATGTGCTGTCTGTATTTCGGCAGTTCACGGGAGAGATTGGCTTTATTAAAGTCCCCGAGAATGATTAAAACAGAGTCCGGGTGTTGTTGTTCTGTGTCTGTGATCAGATCAGTGAGTTTCTGTAAAGCGGAGCTCACGTCGCAGAATCAGAACAGTCACTTATATCGTCTGTTTATTCCAACCGCACGCTCTTCTGCCAATTTAAATTCTCGAGCTTGTTATGGCAGGACTGATTCTGATTGGGTGTCAGTGTTTTTATCGCTCATCAGCTGAAAAAAAACATTCTGAAAGTGATTCCAACTATATTGTTTCTCTGTGCCTTTATCGTTATAGCTGTGGTGTGTACTCTGTTATTATTTAATATTGAGAACGATTTTTAGAGCTATATCTTTATCGTTATCTTTATAGTTATCGTCCTTGGTGTGAACGGGCCCTTAGACTGAGACTGAAGGAGGGTATCAGTTATATCTAGGAAGTAAAATATACAGAGACTTTTAGACTGGATGTTTTGATCAAGGCAAAATAACCGCCCAGCCACCATGAAAATACCCTAATAACCACCTAGCAACTATTAAGATCACACTAGAACTGCATAGCAACCATTCAGAACACCTTAGTAACCAGTAAGACCACCATAGTACCCACCTAGCAACAAAGAACACCCTGAAACTGCATAGCAACAAGCTAAAATCCGCTCAGAAGACCTTAGCAACTGCATAGCAACCATTAGGAACACGCTTGTAACCACTCAACACTAAAACTCTCATTCTAAAAACTTTAAACTATTAGCAAGCACAGCAAGTCACTTATAAAAATCAAATTGTACACAATATAGAAAAAATACATATTAAAACATAATTTTGCTATGCTCTCTTTGACAGTATACATTTAAATAAAGGACGGACCAATAATACATTATGGTGTTAATTATTATTGTTTTTAAAGCTAACTGTACATGCGTGTTAGATGGTGGCAACAGATATAAAAATAGAAGAAATGAGCATGCACAATTAAATATCCAATATTGACCAATACAACCAAAAGCCTGTAATACTGGTCAATAACAAACATGATACCAATATATTGAGCATCCCTCCATATGTTACTTGCATAAATTCATGAGATAGTCTTGTCATTCAATTTAGCAATTAACACACACACACACACACACACACACACACACACACAGCATGCCACACATTTACACATCCACAAAACACACGCGCATAGGCACCAGATGGACTTCAGAGCAATAAAGCAGAAGGAAAAAATTTTTTTGTTCTCCCAGCAGTGTATCTGCAAATCTATTAACATTGTCCCTTCTTTCCTCCTTTCCTTCATTCTCTCTCTCTCTCTGCGCAGATGTTACATTCCATTACACCTACACGTCATTACACTTAATGGCTCGTTCAGATGAAAGCTGAGCGTGGACCTCATCTGTGACAGGACCCTAGAGCTGCATTTTCAGGTCCTTCTAAACGTTCTCCCCTCCGCTACCCAAACTCCCTGATCAGGGAAGCGAGCGAGGCCGGGGGCCAAACATTTCCCAGAGTCCCTTTGCTCCCTTCAGGTCCAGGTTTCCTTATAAGTTTTCCTTATAGGCTCCAAGAACTGAAACACATGCAAATAATCCCAAAGCAACGTAATGAATGACTTTAATTTGTCATCTTTTTCTTATGTAGTCTGTACAAAAGAATTGTTTTAACTTTGACTTCATTGTAAAAATGTTAAAATCAAGTAATTTCATTATATTTACTGTTATATAAATATTCCAATCAAAGCGATTTAAAAAAATAAATCTGTATATCATTTACTTATGCTCATGCCATTCCAATTTGTCTTTCTTCTTAGGGACACACACAAAAGATATTGTATGTTTCAGCTGTTTTATGTTTAATATTATGAAAGTTTGTGGGGTCTAATCAATGTTTTTATTGATTTAAGAGTGAAAAATACCAATTCTGAACTGTTCGATCATATCAATTCAAAAGACTTGGAATATACCATCATTTGGATTCATTTCATGCTACCATCATCACCCTTTTTGGATCTTGCAAAGTTTCAATTTTACAAAGTTTAATGTTTATATTAATTTTTAGTTATTAAAAAGCATTAAAAGTCTAATTTATAGAAATGTGTAAAATTTAACAACAATTTATTGAAAGTTTAACAAAAATTAAATTTTATTTAGGGCCCTATTGAATATGAATTTATTTTTCTAAAATTCTTTATAATTTCTTTCAAATTCTGTACTTTGTTTTTCTAGATTCAGTTTTAATGGTTAATATTAATATTCAAAAATCATGCCTAATTAACTGAATTCATAAAACTTGTCCATTTCATTTATTAATTTTTTTTTACAATCATTGGGCCCTATGAAATGTTTCAATTAAAAAAAAAATTCTTCCAGAAATTGTGTTGGTTTTTCTTAACATTCACTAATCCATAGTGCAGATTGATTAATTGTACATCCCTACTTTTGTCTTATTCATCCAAAATTCCATGACTTTCCACATTATTCTGTAAATTCCATTTTTATTACTGAATTCTGTGATTCAGTCTGCGTTCTCTGCGTCGCAGTAGTCACAGGCCCTGGAACTGCACGCGAGAATAAATGTTTATTCATTCTTTCACGTTCCAAAGCCAAACTTACAAGTGTTGTACCAGCTCCCTCCAACAGCACAGGTGTCTCTAATGAGGGTGTTTTGGCTTTTGAAGAGAGCTCAAGGTCTGAATGCACTGCAGTATCTTTTATTTCCGTCTACATGGTGAACAAAGAATTAAGATTAGACGAGCAGGGACTCACTCCCACCCCAGGCTGCCAAGGCGTTTCCATCCATCTCTGCTCTGCTATCATCATATTAACATAGATGACAATCTGGCGAGAAGGTGCTGATCAAAGATAAATTTCACACCCTGGCTCAGCTTCCACTAATTACGCCATCTGTGGCACGTTCCTTCATGCCATGCGGGGTACAGATCTGTCAAATGCTGCATATCAATGGGAATGCACCGGAGACTAATCACCCCCCAAACCTCGTGCGCACAGAGAGCTGCTTCCCTACCCCATTATGGTCCTCAGCAATGCAGACAATACTGAACACCCCCACACTGCTCCAGCAATGCAGTTTCACTCTAGATATTACTATAGATTTTATTATTGACACATTACACTTGAATTTAAGTAAGAATAGAGCAAACAATTTAAAATGTTTTTTTTTTTTTTGCTTTGGATTTCTATGCCTTGTTTTTGCTTTGTTTGGAATCTTTTATTTTTGTTAATAAATTGTGCTACATTTAGATTTTCACCTCTTCCTTGCCTCAAGCATTACAATATTATTCTATATACACGTCAATTGAACAGAACATTTATAATATTACAGCAAGTTAATCAAGGAATCCATGTATTTACCATTTCCCCAAAAAATATGTCCATATGTCCAAAAAATGTCCATTTAAGAAGAGTACCAGACTAATTAGGATGTATTAACAAATACCATTCATTCACTTATATCACCAATTAATACTTGTCTAATAAGTAATGACCTTTTTTTTCTGGGAGGCTGATATGTTTATCAATAAAAGATTGCATTTGAGTTTCTATAAATAAGCATTAGTTTAATTGATTAAATTATTGAAAGTATTCATGAATTATCAGCATGTTTGAATATATTTTTCCTCTTTCAACTGACAATGGAAAGGAAATGCATCAACCTGTGACATTGTGAGGTTTCAGAGAGATGTTTCCACTAACATTTTTGTAAATTTTCCGAAGAACAGCATGACCCTCACAGAGCTATTATGTTTCCTTGCAGCAAAGCCACTTACTAATTTTGGTTAACAAAAGCACATGCCTGCACACGTTCACGGTCATTTCAAAATGTGGAGGTTTAAGTCTTTCAATGTGATTAATTATTATGCTTTCCTTTTATTTTGTTTTACCACTCATAAACAAGCCTCTTCATCATGCCATCATGAAATCAGGGAAATAATTGCCTGGCTGCTTAAAAGATGTAATTATTGCAGTTACTTAGCAACTGAGAAATGAATCGATATGTCTTACAAGGACAAAAGGCCCTGTAGTGCAACCTTAAACATTTCTTGAATAACCAGGCAACAAAAGCAATGTCTGAACATATTTCATTTGACTGGTGCTGGGAATTCAGTCCTTATTGGATGCAGACATACATAACAGAGTTTGTGTAACAACTTTACATGTATTTTTCATCCATTTGATGAATACCAATAGATAATTTATAAGGCTACATGAATAAATGATGAAAACATGAGACTACAAATCCTCGCTTCATTTCGGAGGAAGACACTACATTAGAGAGCATCTGCTGTGCATTTTAGCGGGTACACTTAATACTACCGTCCCGGTCATTGAAACCAGTCAACAAAGAAAATAAGCGCATGGCATTCCTAATAAGAGCCCTCTTCCAGAGTGTTGCCTGGTTAACCACAGCCCTGGCACTGAGAGAGCAGAGGAGCTTCCTCCTGCCACTGAGAGCCAATATAGAGCATTACGGCACGGCTGCTGCCAGATGTTGGGGAAAGGGGGAGCTTTCTTTTTTATCAGTGGCGCTGGCACAATGTGCCACTGTAGCGGAAAGACACAAATCATTAATCCCTGGCCCCTGCGGGAGCCACTGATGGTGTTCTGCGCTGTGACAGAGAAGCAGTGCCAGCTCTTCTCCACCTCCTCGTTCCCTCCAGACCTCACCTCGCTTCAGCCCCCCAGTCCCACGGCTGATGAAGTTGTCTCGACTGCACCGGCCATTTCGCTGACAATTATTGACTGCATTAGGCTAGCCAGTCAACGGGATGTGCTGCAACACTGAGCACAAGAGTTGCCGGATCGATAAAACCCATGTGACGACGGCCGAACGACTGGACATGAGGTTAGATGAAAACGACTTAATGTGATTTCGGTAACCAGCAGGGTGGGTCGTGACAGATAGCTAAGCAGCTTTACTGAGCAGAAGTGCTTCATTTTATTTTATTTATAGACTTTTATTATGTACACAGAGAAGTGTTAGAAAAGCGCACCCTATACAACTTGACTAATGCACTACCCTTTATTTCACAGCGCCGATGAGTGGAGGTGCCGTGTACAGTACAGACCCATATAGAATCTAATGACTCTTTTTTTTTTTTGACATTTTCTGTGCATATCTTGGAGGCAAAATCTAGTGAAATGTATTTTAACATGGAAAATGTGTTAAAAAGAGAGTAAACACTTATCTAGAGTCAATTTTATGTTATGGCTGATAACAGACACAAGGTTAACTTTTTATTTAATTTTTTATAAATTAAAATAATAAAAACAACAAAAATTTATAATTTTGAATGAATGAATGAGGCATTTATATAGCACTTTATTGTGTATTGCTGTACACCCAAAGCACTTTACAATCATATAAAATCATATTTACAATCACACTGGTGGTGGAGACACTTTACAATCACCACCACCAATGTGCAGCATCCAAATCTTTTGAAACTTACAGGATAAGGACAGGTTAAAATCCCAAAAGTGAATTTAGGCATAACAACAATATCAACTTTAAGTGAGCATTAGATGACTGCAAATATAATCTAAATCTAAAAATAGAGGAAATGAGTATGAGAAAATCAGAAATAAATAAATAAATCCACCAGACATTTTAACTGGTTGCACATGGAGTGCAGACAAAGATGTTTCTCAAAGGAAACTTTGCACTTGGCAAGAAAACAAGAAAAAGAATCGCTTCATCATCAGCAGTGCTCTCGTGGATCCAGACAGTCTGAGAAGTCTTTAATAACATCACTCAAGACACTAGTCTATCAATCTTACAGGTGCTTTGAAAAACATTGGTTTTGTTCTTTTGTTGTAATGCTTAATAACAGTTTTAAAAGTTGGCACTTTTATGGTTTCCTCACACTGAAAATTCAATGTGAAAACATAAGGCAGTTCTTTTAGTTCACTCAAACAATCAAAAAAAAAAAAGAATAAAATATGACTGTCGTGAGGCCTACATGAGAATCCTGACAGTAGGTGGGAAGTACAGAAGGTTCACTCTTCACACAAATTGAACAGTCTGCAGGTCACACGGTGGGAGAGATAAAAAGAGACATAACATCAAATAGACTTCATTTAACATTGTGTTGGATTATACATGAAATACATTAACATTTTGGGCCAACATTTCCCTTCCATTCACCCCTTGATCAGGTCAGGATTTTCCTCTGAATGTGGTGAAGGTCAAAGGTTTCACACTGAGCCAAACTGAGGGAAGAAAGGAGGCAGAAGGAGGGCGGTGGAGGAGGAAGAGAGCATCTGTTTGTGATTATGGTGCAAATTCAAACCTGCTGATGAGTGTGAGGCATGTCGTGCATCTCCTGGAGATATCCCAGATGGCCTGTGCCACTCTCTTCTATCTCCAGCCTGCTGGCACTGCCAGCTCACAGGGCACAGACTGCAGCTTTGGCACGCCGCTGATGCCCGGGACAAAAGAGGAACTTTCTAGAGGTCAATGTCAACGTGCTGAAGTCAGAGCTGCTTCTTCACTGAGCTGGCAAACCCGCACCTTATTCCTCACTCATTTTGTACAAGAACACTCAGCAAATATTCAGCACACACAAATTACTTTTTCCAAATAGAAGCTCCGAATGAGTTTCTAGACTAAAGAATTGTTATTCCAAATTTATGCATATATGACTAAAAGTGTTATAGTATGAAACTCCAAGAAGGTTTAGATGTAGTTTGAAATCTAAGTGTGTACTTTTCTGGCTCTATTCCAGTTTAACTTGCATAATTAACTATAAGTAAACCATTTGCATGATGATTCCCCCGAAAAGTGCAAACACTGCATGTCTGAGATGTTTGTTTGAGAATCCCAACACAGTACTATTAGCTCAATCAATTTTATTTGTTTGGGATGGGGATTTATGTTTGTCCAAACAATGTCAGACAGGTGTCTGTCAGGAAACTTGTTTGAAAAGTGTCATTATTTTTGCAATTTTTTTTTGTATGCTAGAGGAACAGAAATATGGAGGACTAGGAGTGCCACTATACCAATTTATTCACTCAAACATTTATAAATATATGTTACAAACATACATATTAATGTTTTTAAATGTAACAATAAAATAAATCATTTAAAATGTTTTAATGACAAACTGAAATTTAAAAATATTTAATTCATGTTTTAAAATTTTGTTAATTTAAAATGTTATTAATTTTTAAATTCAAATTTGAAATTTGAAAAATAATTTGATAATTGCTTTTCTTTATCCATTACAAGTCAAGTGAAAACAAAAATGCTACTGGATTCACTTTTAGGAGCAACTGATTATTTTTACTCTATTTTAAGATATGCCATCTCTCCCACACTCCATGTAAATGTATGACTGGACAGTATGACCGAATGTGTCACCATTCAAGCTTCGATCAGCACCTGACTTGATGCAACACGTGCTGGTTAGAAAGTTTGTCTCACTTATTTCTTTAATTTATTTTTAGGCAACACTCCAATTCTCCTAATAGAGGACATTTCCGTAATTTTGAGTGATGATGTTTCAATTTAAACTAAACCAAGGTGAGATTTTCGGCCTCCTCTTTACTGTTTCCTTCCATCATCTCTAGATTACATAATTAACCTTCTTGCCCCAATCCCAACGGCCAAAGAACGCCACTCTGATATTTGGATCGTCTTCGGAAGTAATTCTCAAACTTCAGTTTTACAGAAGCCGCCGACTCTAAAAGTGAAGTCAGGAGAGAATGGGAGACAGAAAATTAATTGATACAGAAATTAAGAGCGTATAAAAGACGTGCAGAGAGTGAAGGATAGATTCAATTGAAATGGGCTGGTTTTCAAATTAAAGCTGGAAAGCACTCATACTCAGTCTTTTATGAGGAGCCAGACATAAACAATGAGCGGTTACTGTTGCATACTGGCATAGTGCTGACACTGAGGGAATAAGGATGGAATGATAATGTTTAGAAAAGCTACTTTGTTTACCCCCTTCACTTCTGACTGTCACACACTGAACACAAAAGGAGAAAGATGAGGAAGAGAGAGAGGGAAGAAGTGCAAGATACTTGGCACTATGGTCCAAATGCACCTGTTGAACTGGCACCATCTGCTCATAAAAGTGTTTGCGAGCCCCATACTGAGCTTCGTCTCCAACCAGAGAAAGACTTCAGAGTTTACTCTGACACTTTAATACACTGTGAAAAGAGAGGAAGAAAAAAAGTGACAGATCGAGAAGATGAAAGAAGCCATCAGGCTCCTGATCTAACAGTGATCAAAGAGATGTTAAATTGTGCGGTTCACATTGAAAGACTTGAGTCCATTAACAAGAAAATGGTACGCCTACTATGAGGCATCATTCTGAATCACTCATCATCTAAGTTTCAGGAAGAAAACAAAGTTGACTAAAAGATAAATTTAACCTCCATGAAGATGAACTGTCAAATGTGATTTGTCAGTCTCCTCAGGTATCCAGACCCCACGGAGTTAATTCCAGCAGGGGCCTGGTGTGTGACTTTAATTACATGTACCCTTTCCTCTTTTAATGCCTTTATTTTATTACTTTGATGTGATTTATTTTACAGAGCTTTGACATAATTCGGCTATAAAACTCTTTCTTATCAGTGAGTCACCCCACATGGCTGCATCTGAATTCAATTATCTCTCATCATCTCGTGCTGTGAGCGAGCACTAACTCTGAGGCTATCACTAACTTTAACCTCTTTTTTCCCTTTGTTTTTGACTTCTTCCAAGCGAAGGTCAATTTAATATTAATCCAGTCGTGCTGGATTGGTGTACAATATGCTAATGAGCAATAACAAAGAACTGTAAAATAGCTATGCAATGCCTGCGACTGGTAAACATGTGGCTCTTCATTGACAATCTTGCAGCTCAGGTTGTCCAAATAACATTCTTATCTGACATTTGTCACAACTTTAAGTATGTCTGAAAGTTGTAAGTCACATCATTGGTACAATCCCCTATTCTGAGGTCACAAGGTTGTTTGTTTATGCTACAAGTCACCAATTTTTAATATGTAAAACATTATCGGTTACTTCCTGTAGTAAGAAAAATATATTTTGTAAACATTCAGGGCTCAACAATTAGGATGTCTGAAAGTTTTGGATGAGACGGCAAAACTGTCACTTGCCCTTTTAGGCCAGTGCCACCACCAATAAAACTTCCTCAATTCACACAATCCCACAGAACACAAGTTGAACATTAATTAAAAATCGCCAGCAAATGAGATGTACAGAACATTGCTGAAATACTTTCACACAATATATATAAAAAGATTTATTATAATATATTTATATATAAACATTATAGGACTCAGTAATGTAATTTCTACCTAGTAGTTGTACTTTTTTACTTGAGGTAATCAATTGATAAGTGGATGCAGTTACAGGTCAATTTAGTAACCAAATATTGGTTGTGATTATTCAACTGATTATTCACCATGTTTTAACGGAGTTGAAAACATGGTTATGAACAATAGTATTTATCTAAATATATTAATTTGTAAAAAAAAGTAATGAATATGATAATTTAGACTAATAGATCAGATAATGAATGTAGATTTATTAATCTAATTGTATATTACAGAAATATTGTTGAAGAATTTATGGATTTCTTTTTTTTTCCAGAATAAATAAAAAAAGTCATACAATTAATAAAACACTATATAAGACATTTAAGGTTAATACTAGACAAACATGTTTTTTAAAATACATTCAGGTGATACTATTTAAAATACATCAGTTAAACATATCTCTAAATAAAAAAAAACATTCTCAATTTACATAAAACAGTACAGCCCAATAAAATATGTTGGTAACACTTTAGTTTAGGGACCAATTCTCACTATTAACTAGTTGCTTATTAGCATGCATATTACTAGCATATTGGCTGTTTATTAGTACTCATAAAGCACATATTAATACCTTATTCTGCATGACCATATTTTAGATCTATTAATTCTAACCCATACCTAAGCTTAATGACTACCTTACTATCTATACTCATATATACAGTATATATATATATATATATATATATATATATATATATATATTTATATAGAGGAGTTTAGTCTCCAAACTAAAGTGTGACCAATTTTTAACAGTTATTGTAGTTTGACAAGGAAGGCATGATGGTGGTGGTTCACTTTTTAATAATGTGTGAATCTTGTATGACCTAACTGGCACCTACTAAAACAACTTACTTAGGTTTGAAATTAGTAAAAAAAAATACACTAGGATTTATTTCATGTAATTTATTTCCATGGCGTTCATTCCATTCCATCAGCCACATACAGAGTTCTGCCATAAAAACTCTAGATGGCGCAGTCCGATAGGTCTAACTCAATCTGACCTAATGCCATCATTATCACATGTCACAGCTGATTGGTTATCTCCTGTATCGGTAGCCAATGAGCTCGCTGCACAACATTCAAATATATGACTAGTGCTTGCCATAACAGTTGCAGCTTGCTTCAGATGCCCTCCACCTTCCCCAGCTCCACCTGTATAGATCTGCTACGAGGTGACTCATGTATGCTATATGGGGGTTATTTCATGTATGTTATATTTGCAGCAGCAATATTTCTTACATGCTCACAGCAGCATATTGTGGATGTATTGGCAGTAGCAAGTCTCGGTACTTGCTCTGCCGCAGCAGCAGCAGCGTAGCAGATCTATTCCACCAAGACCAAATACATTAACATTGCCATGTACATTACCATGCCAATCCCTCCGAGAGTTGTCATGACAGAAATATTATTAATATAAGAGTTTATTACTGGTCTGAGATCAGAAGGTGGAATTTAACACTCTGAAATATATAAGGTGAGAATTTCCTTTGCTATTGTTGAAGAAAGATAAAAACCTAACATTGAATGAAAAAGATATTGTTTATTGCAAATATAAAAATGCATGTCTAAAAATAATAATTGCTTGTGGCAGTACAAGTATTGAACTACTAGGGGAAAAAAATCCTTATTGCTAATAAAATCCCACCACTGCACACAAGCTACACATTATATCATCTGGAAATATATTTTAGTCCTACTACTTTCACCTAAACATACTGTTTAGATATGTCAACATGCCAGATTTTTGATTCCCCATTACATTATTACAAGATTACATTATGTATGATGTCAAATGAACAGTGCTGTAATGCTGTTACAGCTTGCTGAAGCTGGAACACAGCAGCATATGGTAAAACTACACAACATTAGCCATTTTGGAGCATGTTCCTCCCCTGTGTCTGGATGGCAGAGTGCCTCGGTAAATAAAATATCATCAGAAATGACTTATTGACTCACTTATCTCAGACAATGTTCATTCTGGACTGCCAGTGAAGCAGGCACATGCTTTGAATGGAAACAGAAGCATATGTACACGCACAAACACACACACGTTTGTCGGCTCACAACACACTTGAGTGAAACACGCCATCGCCGTGTTGCGTAAACATTCATACTGACAGAAATACAATCGTTCTGGTGTTTTTATTTCTTTGTTGTTCCCAATCTCACTCAGTCCAGGATTCATGTGAGCAGTTTACAAAGGTCACCTGTCTGCGAGTCTCCGCAGTCCAACCTGTTTTCCCAGCATATTTTTTCCCACCTGGAGCTGCATGCCCCTCTCCACACTTCAGTGCCTATTTATATCTAAGACTTGTAAATGTATTCATATTCATGGAGGCACAGATGCTAAATGAACTGTGGCAGGGACACATCTCACTGTGGCGGCTTCACAATCTGCTCCCTCTAGATACGGAGGGAGGGATGTGAGGGAGGGAGGAGGACAAGAGAGAAAACAAAGAGGCAAGAAGAGCAGGAGGAAGATGACGGTAGAAGTAGGAATGGGGGGTAATGGCGGCAATCCTGGTTATTGAAACAGAGTAGCAAGGGTGTATCTGGAGATAGAGGAATCAAGGGCAGGTCTGCGATGCCTCTGATGAGTGACAAATCAAAAAGTCACGCTGAAACTTCCCCATGATGCCTGAGCCCGTGGCACCAGAGCGAATGCTCTTCTACTTTCCTCTCTCTCTCTCTCGTTCTCCTGCTAAAGCCAGGCAGATGGAGGGAGGTGCAGCAGTGCAGAGCGAACAGATGGCCGCTCCAAACTTGATATATGAAATTAATAACGTTTCTCAAATAGAATGCAGACACAGGAATACATTGCCTGAATTTTAATAACTGATGATTTTTTTTCTCCTGCTATGCATTTGCAAGTCAATGAGAGAAGCAGAGAAACAAATATGTATTATGGCAAAATTTGAGGAAATTTTTATTAAGTGAAAAATAGCAAGTATAACTGAACACATTAACGTGGACAAAAGTAATGATGTTTTGATGTTGCTGAATAAATGATGGTGTAATTGTGCAATGTGTAGTCCATATACTACATTGGAAATGTATTGGATAATAACCGTTTATCCAGCAATATTAATTTAAATTGGTGATTTATATATATTTATATTTTATTAGTAGTAAGTATTTATCTGGTGCAAGAACAATGGGTATCTCAATTAGGGTAACATTATTAAACAAAATATGATTGACTACAAACTAGTGGTCAACCACTATGGGCTTTTCTATGGCCAATGATATCTAGAGAGAAGGGTGGCTGATGCGCGATAAAATGTTAACATTAACAAACAATTTAATGTCAGCAAATGAGGCACACAGAAAATTGCTCAAATACTTTCACAATATTTACCAAACAATATATACTACGGTTCAAACTTTTTTTGTGTGAAAAATGAATACTGAATTAATATCAGTAAAATTTATAATGAAAATTAAGCTTTGCCATAACCTGAATAAATAACATTTTAAAATATATTAAAATAGAAAAGAGCTATATTAAATAGTAATTCTAGCTTTTTACTGTATTTTGATTAAATAAATGTGACTTATTTCAAAAACAAATTAAAAAATCTTACAGACCCCAAACTTCTGAATGACAGTGTGTGTATAACTTTAAGAATATTAAGGGGAGGTCATTTAAATTAATATATTTTTAAATAATTGACAAGTGGATGCAGTTAATGGCCAGTGCAATATGCTCTCAAAATGACCAAATATCAGACAATTACTCACCAAATTACCATATTTTATATAAGGAGTTGAAAAAATGGTTATGACCAGTAGTATTTCAATAAATGTTATATTATTTTGTTAATCATGTAAATAAATATGATAATAATTTAGAATAATAGTTTAGATAAAATGCCTTGTAAATGTTTTCCAATGATTCAAATTAATACTTTTAAATGAACCAATTCATTAAAATGAAATGGACTCCCCAAAGCTAAAAAGGAGAGAGTGGATATTTTTGGCCAGCATGCGTGATTATTGCCAAAAAAATCCAAAGGGGACGTAATGCAGGGTGATCAAAAATAGTGATTTAGCTTTGTCACACTTCCCTACAACTCAATGTCAACGTATTACTGGAAAAGTTACACTGAGCAACAACATCTGAGCTATTGTGATTCAAATAAAAAATGTTAAGCAAGATAGGCAGTGTCACTACTGAACGTTTAGTTATTTACTCAACACTGTGACAAACATGCTCAAGATGACTCATGCATTTAACTAGCCTTAGTGCTTGGAGAGCATGAATAAGTGAGACTTATTCTGTTGAGATGCAGAAGATAAGCAATCAAGTGCCACTCAGTATGCCGTGCCAAACATTTTCAACACATTCAAACCACTGTGTCACGTTAAACCTTCTTGACACTCATCCAAGAATTCAGGGATGGTCTCAATTACTCAATATCTGCATCTGTTCTGGAAAGTCGGAGAGACTCTCAGCAGATGAAAGAGAGGAGATGCCGTAATTGAGAGCAGGCCGCATGCTGCGTGGGTTTCAGCAGATGTAATGCACTGGAGCAGAATTAGGTTAAAAGGCAGCATGTTCGCTTTTACAGTCTCTGGTGGCCTCTGAGCCTGTCGCGAGTGCTTGTGACTGCATTATAAAACCCACTTCACACACTTCCATCCCATGTCGGTATTGGAAAACAGCCTGGGAATGTCCCCTCTGGGTCTTCCAGCACAAGCCGTGACACAGGGGACTTCCTTTTAACCAGGCACAGTGGGAAACGGCGGGATGGCCCGGATTTCCCGCTTCCACTCAGTGTCATGGCAAACATGGATGGCGATATTAAACAAACCCAGAGCTGTTTCCTCCCCTCTTGCCCTTCTCAAAGACCACCAAGCCTAAACACAAACAAGATTGGCCAGATTGAACCAGCTTTATGTGGTTAGCTGGTCCCCCAGCCTGGCCAAGCTGATTAATATGGTATTATTTGATGGTTTTAAATGGTTTGTGAGCTGCTGACAAAACATCTTAATCAAGTCTAACTGGTTTTCTGGTCTTACCTGGCCTGTTGGCTGGTTTTAGTGGGGTTTGGGGCTTTTTTTAGCCGATCAGCCTGGGAGCCCCAACTTATCCAGGCTAAGAGTCCATCTTAAACTAGTTAAGACTAATAAATCATTTTAGGCTGGATTAGGTCTTTTCAGCAGGGAAGACTGGGAGTCCAGCTGGCTGAGTAGATAAACCAGCTAAACATCATCTTGGTCATACTTAGGGACCACGTAAACAGCTGGGAGAGCAGCTAGACCACTTTAAACCAGCTAAGACCAGGAAACCACCATAGGCTGATTTAAGCCATTTTCAGCAGCAAAAAAAATCAAAATAATAAATCTGTATTTGCGGATACTGTGCCAAAGTATGGAATGGGATTTTGGGAATGCACAAGAAAAATATACACTAGTGGTGTTTTGTTTCTGCGGCTTCAATAATTAATTTGAAATTCTGCACGGTAAAAAAATGACTAAAGAAAATGCAACATACACCCTATGAATTTTACATCAGGAATGTATCAATTCTTTCAATAATATGAACAACATGTCTACAGGAAAATGTGAAGCTTGTCTACATGGACTGCACTGGGATGAAAACAGTTGAGGATAGACGGATTCCTCAGTGTGGGAAACAAGGCTGTGTCTCATCTAAAAGTTCATCCTCATTCATCATTTAAGTTGTTTTTCCATAAAAATTCACCATTATTTTGTTAAATTGATGTGAAAAATAACTCATGACATGTTCGCTTCCGAAAACCATCTGAGAAACTACAAGCAAGAAAACTCACGAAAAAAAATGGTTCACATTTCCCCTATGCTGAAGATGAGTGATTGACTTAAGCCCTTCACACATTCTTAGACTCCAGGAAGAGCTTTGCTCCCATCTTCCCCGAACCACTTCCAACATGCCATTATCAGTCATGCGCAATGCAGCAGTAGAAAGGTATGTCTCAATCCATAGGGTATAAGTTCCCCCAAAACAGAAGGTAAAGTTGGCTCTCTGCTCCACACACAGAGAGTGTTACTTACTGGGTATTGTGGTGGTCATACTGTGTCCCGTATGGTAGTGTATTAACGAACAGCATGCAAACACCTTCTGTTGAAACATCTGCGACAGGCACATTTTTAGGCTGCCTTCCAAATCTGAAAAAAGGAAAAGAAAATGTTCTCGATCTGCTGCTTTCTGCTTTTGAAGGCGTGCAAAATATCTCTCTTGCAAATGCACCTGTTTTTGCTTTCACTTTGGCCCCACTTTCCACTCTCCCTTCTTTTAAACCTTCATTCATTGGCTGTGCACAATACAATGTCTCACAAGTAGCGGCCAAGGACAAGAACATAAGCAAGTATTCAGAAAAATTTTCATCAGGCATTCAAAGTTTTTTTTTGTTGGTCATTTTACAGACATAAAAATTTGACAGTCCTCAAATCCAAACCAAATCCTAAATGATATAATTCCCAATAATGTTGTCTGAAGGAATTGTTTTTTTGTTCCGAATTATGATTGCAGTGCAAATCAAAAATTGCCTCATTTATTTCTTACAGTCTAAGATTCAACTTATTTAGCATATGGGCTTGCATAATTTCGTGTTAATATTAGTTGCAAAATATATGCATACAGCAGAAGTCATTAATTTCCAATGCAGAATTGTATGGGAGCTGCATATATTATGTAATATATCAATGTCAACCCAAAAAAAAAAATCTGACTTTGTTTCTTGCAATTCTTGCAATTTCTATTCCGAGGAAGAAATAGGGGGGGCTACTTCAGGCAGTAGCGCGGGCGGTCTGAGGCACTCCGCAGCCAGTTGAGCTGCCAATGGAATGTGCTAGGCCCTCTACAAGGAGCATACCAGCCGTATCCTCTGGCGATCCTCCCAACGACCAGATGTCGATTGCTGCATCGGAGGGTGAGCCAGAGTTTTCTGGAGAGGAAGATTCGGCTGCGCTGCTCTCCTCCGGGACTGTAGCAA
Source organism: Sinocyclocheilus grahami (assembly GCF_001515645.1). NCBI lineage: Eukaryota > Metazoa > Chordata > Actinopteri > Cypriniformes > Cyprinidae > Sinocyclocheilus > Sinocyclocheilus grahami. The sequence goes on along the minus strand of NW_015505745.1, from coordinate 603,681 downwards.
TGCCTGAATCGGATCCAGAAATAATGGCTATGCTTTCCCAGGCCGCCGTAGGAGTAGGGCTCGAGTGGAGACTTCCACCGTGTCCCGAGCCCTCAAGGTTGCACGATTGGTTCTCGGGGTGGTCTGCGCTGGTTCTCAGTGCCCCGCCTCGATGCCTTTCTTCCCCGAGGTGCATGAGGAACTCAACAGGTCATGAACGGCACCTTTTACTGCTGGAAACCGATCTGCTGGTTCCTCCTCCCTCACCACCCTCAATGGTGGGGCAGCTAGGGGGTTACAAGGGTCCCCCCGGTGGAGCGGTCGGTTGCGATGCAGTTGTGTCCTAATACCGCCTCCAACTGGCAGGGAGAACCGTGCCTCCCCTCACGGGTCTGTAGGTACTGGCCAGCGATGCTTATATGACCTGTGGAGAAGCTACCTCCGCATTACACGCTACGGCGTGATTGCAAGTGCACCAGGCCAAGGCACTGAGGGACTTGCACGAGGGTGATCACAACCCGGAAGTTCGCAGAGAACGCCGCGGTCTCTGGGTCGTGCGATGTCCACTATGGTGGTCCAGGAGCGCCATTTCTGGCTGTGACTGGCTGACATGCGCGAGATGGACAAGACACGATTCTTGAACGCCACCGTGTCCCAGGCTGGCCTTTTCGGCGACACGGTGGAGTTCTCCGCGGACCAAAGCAGACTCCGGCCATCAGGTACATCCTGCCCCGGCGTGCAGCTGCTGCCGTCGCCAAGGGCGGCCCCCTGCCACCGCCCCGCTCCTGCGGCCTCCAGCACAGCTGCGCCGTGGAGCCGGTCGCAGTGCAGCTGCCCCGCCCGTCCAGGCCCCCGCTAAACCTGGTGGCAAGCGAAAGAGCAAGAGGCCCTGAGACGGGCAACCCAGAGGTTGAGGGACCTGCTCTTCAGGAGATGGTAAGCAGACCAATCCCTCCCCCGGAGGAGGGCCGGGCGGAGAATCTTTTTCCACCAATGACCTC
>NW_015505745.1:575937-601986 GCF_001515645.1 Sinocyclocheilus grahami | reverse complement strand
TATACGACCTGTGGAGAAGCTGCCTCCACCTTACACACTACGGCGTGATTGCAAGTGCACCAGGCCACGGCACTGAGGGACTTGCACGAGGGTGATCACAACCCGGAAGTTCGCAGAGAACGCCGCGGTCTCTGGGTCGTGCGATGTCCACTATGATGGTCCAGGAGCGCCATTTCTGGCTGTGACTGGCTGACATGCGCGAGATGGACAAGACACGATTCTTGAACGCCACCGTGTCCCAGGCTGGCCTTTTCGGCGACACGGTGGAGTTCTCCGCGGACCAAAGCAGACTCCGGCCATCAGGTACATCCTGCCCCGGCGTGCAGCTGCTGCCGTCGCCAAGGGCGGCCCCCTGCCACCGCCCCGCTCCTGCGGCCTCCAGCACAGCTGCGCCGTGGAGCCGGTCGCAGTGCAGCTGCCCCGCCCGTCCAGGCCCCCGCTAAACCTGGTGGCAAGCGAAAGAGCAAGAGGCCCTGAGACGGGCAACCCAGAGGTTGAGGGACCTGCTCTTCAGGAGATGGTAAGCAGACCAATCCCTCCCCCGGAGGAGGGCCGGGCGGAGAATCTTTTCATCTTTTTCTGCCACTGTCCTCTCGGTCGGTGGTACCCAAATATTCAACAAAGAACAATTCCTCTATTTCTGGGTCCCCAGAGGGGACGGGGGGTTGTGGACGATCCAGTGCGTATCACACTCACCCTCCTCTCTCGCCAGTGAGCAGCAGTGGGCGGATCGGGAGGATGAACCAACGGACTACCCACGCACCCTCTGCTCGAACGCAGGTCAGTGTTACACACACCCAGACCCTGCCTCGGACCGGCTACGAGATGCCCGGGCCGGGTCCCTGCGTTCTTCCGCGCAGCCCCACTGCGGGTACGCCTGTAGTTCCATTGATGCCAGTTGCGCGGTGTCTGGGAGCCTGGCTAGAGCAACCCAGCCTGTCTTGATGGCTCCTTCGAACCGTCAGGCTCGGCTATGCAATTCAGTCGCCCGGCATCCCCCCAAGTTCAGTGGCATCCGCTTCACAACAGTGAAGGCGGCCGATGGTCCTGTCTTGCGGGCGGAGGTCGCAGTCCTACTGGCGAAGGATGCGATAGAGCCGGTCCCTCCAGCCGATATGAAGACGGGTTTTACAGCTCCTACTTCATTGTACCCAAGAAAGGCGGTGGGTTACGACCAATCTTGGACCTGCGTGTCTTGAACCGGGCCCTTCACCGGTTACTGTTCAAGATGTTGACGCAGGAACGTATCTTCGGGTGCATCCGTCCCCGAGATTGGTTTGCAGCTGTCGACCCTTTCGCACCACAGACCATTGCTGTGGTTCGCGTTCGAAGGACGAGCATATCAGTACGAGGTCCTGCCCTCCGGGCTGTCCCCGTTTGTCCTAGAGAACAGTGCATTCGCATTCTCAACTACCACGACGACTGGCTCGTACTTGCTCAGTCTCAGTATTAATTGTGCGAAAACAGGGAATTGGTGCTCTCACACCTCAGCGTGTTGGGCCTTCGGGTCAACTGGGAAAAGAGCAAACTCTCCCCGACATGGTTCATCATGTGACATTCTCATCACCACCTGCATTTGGTGGTTATCAGTGTATTACAAAGGTACAAAATAGATTTCAGTACTTCAATAGGTTGGTATATTAATACTATATCAGTTAATGAAATTATTGTACTTCACTGTAAATTTAAGTTAAAACCTAAAACGTCGGCTACCGTATTTTTTACAGTAAAATTCCGGCAACCACAGCTGCCAGTTTTTACCATAAATTTTACAGAATTTTTTTACAGTGTGTGTGTATATATATATATATATATATATATATATATATAGACAATAACAACAGGGTGGTGGTCCCACTGAAACAATTTCAGAGGCTCCTGGGGCATATGGCAGCTACGGTGGCAGTCACGCCACTGGGGCTGCTTCATATGAGACCGCTTCAGCACTGGCTCCATGGCCGAGTTCCGAGGTGGGCGTGGCAACGCGGCACTCACCGGGTCCATGTGACACCGGCCTGCCGCCAAACTTTCACCCCGGGGTAAGACTTTGCGTTTCTCCGGGTAGGAGTGCCCCTAGAACAGGTCTTCAGACATACTGTGGTTTATGTGGATGCCTCGTGGATGTACAACGGGCTTGCAGTGTCAGGGGTTTGGACGGGGCCCCAGACTGCACTGGCACGTCAACTGCCTCAGAGTTGCTGGCAGTGCACCTTGCCTTGAGCCGTCTCAAAGGGCACTTATGAGGCAAGCATTTACTAGTCCGGGACAACACGGCGACCGCTGCATATATCAACCGACAAGGTGGTCTGCGCTCCCGTCGCATCTCGCCCACCACCTCCTCCTCTGGAGTCAGAAGCATCTGAGGTCGCTTCGTGCTAAATCCTCCACGGCCCCCCTCTATACCCTCTTGGGACCTGACTCTAGTGCTCACAGCACTACAGCAGGGCCCATTTGAGCCTTTGCAGACGGTCGAGCTGAAATTTCTTTCGATGAAGACTTTGCTCCTGCTGGCATTCGGTCAACGATTCGTGCCTAGAGTTCGGGCCGGCTGACTCCCTGGTAACCCTGAGGCCCCGGCCCGGTTATGTGCCCAAGGTTCCCGCTACTCCCTTCAGGAATCAGGTGGTGAACCTCCAAGCGCTGCCCTCGGAGGAGCCCGTGTTTCCCCGGCAGACTTCTGCCATTCCAAGAGGGTTACAATCACCTCCATTCTTCCATATGCACCTAAGGAATGTTCATATGTGTATTGCTTCCGAAACCGCCTTTGGGAAGGTTGGAGCTTCCGTAACGTCCCTGTTCCAAGTAGAACGGGTACGTTTTCCCAGTGTTATCCAGTCTTACTCATTGGGTAGTGCCATAGCAGCAGTAGCTGGTCCTCTTTTGCAAGCCCTGGCCTACGCCAAAAAGTAGGGGCGCAGGTGGCTTCCACAGGACACTGGAAGGGGCAGTACCTGTGGCCCTTTGTTAGGGATCCCAATTCGTCGGTCATCCGAAAGTAGATTGGTCTCTCTAAGCGAGATCCCAATTTGTCGGTCATCCGACGTGACGTCTCCGTTCCCTCCTTCAGGGAACGAGGGTTACCATATGTAACAGAGACGTTTTTTTGTTTGTATTTTTTAGTTGATAATGATATATTGTGTTTATATCCTGCAATTCAGATTTTTCTCTGCCACAAAATAAAAAAAAGGTTATTGCGATTTTTAATCTCACAAAAAAAAAAAAAGCAGAATTGTGAGATAAAAAGTCACAATTACCTTTTTAATATTTTTATTCCGTTGCAGAAACAGGCTTCCATAATGTAGTTCTAATCATATGCATGTGTGGAATTTTCGAATTAGTTTTGAGCCTTGGGTGCATTTAAATATTTAAACTTTTGAGGTCAGACTACATATGACCATCTAATACATGTAATACATCAGATGTGATGTATTACAATCTATAATCATGAGGTGTGAATTACCAATATTTTTACACAAAAATGTTAATCTTTAAACACTATTTCTGTAAAATGGCCAGTTATTAATAATTATGTCTGCAATAATTGCTTTATAATTATTACATAATTATTTATGTTTATTAGCCCTAGAAAATCTATTATGCCTTTATTTCAAATGCACTGGCAGGCATTTGGTTCATGTGGATATATTTAAACAGTCATTATTCATTAATTTTGCCATGGTAAATATGTGGAGGGTAATGGCTGCTTCACAAACAATTTGAAAGTTCTGTGTGACTGCAACTATGGGGTGAAATGCAATTGTAAGCGAATGTCGGAGATAAAGGAAAATCAGCTTGACTCTGACATTGTCCTGTACATTCAACAGCACACATCACTAAATGTTTGAATGAACAGGTAACTGAAGTCAATGCCAAACTGAAGTCAACTCACCATAGAATTTAACAATGTCACATAATGACAGAAAATACTAGCAAATGTATAGCGCTTGTGTGCAGCCAAAACTGCTCTAGTTCGGTCCAGTTTGGTTCTTTCTTCTGTGGAACACATATTTTCAAGAATGGTTTTAGAAAGTTTTTACCCATACAGTGAAAGTCAATGGGGTCCAAAACAATAAACGATTGTTCGCTAGCTAAAAAGTTACACCGAACACACATATACACTGATGATCAGTCACATTCTTGTGAAACAACTGCGATTCTACGGTGGCTACGCAAGTGTTGGTTCAAAGGCACTGAAATTCTTGTTTGAAAAGCATAAATATTTCCCTCAATTTGTCATCTCAAACAAAGAAAATCAAATGATAATCTATTGCTTCCAAGATGTATTTACCTCCCACTACCGGCCTAGTCACATAGTCTGCCTGGGCGTCAATGAGTCAGTGCTCTTTGAAGACACCACACAGTGACTCCGCACGTTTGTTTACCAGCACTTCCCATAATGCTGTCCTGATGCCTGCTGGCATAGTATGTAGTGTCAGAGAGGAATAAATGGAGGAAGATAAAGAGAAAAGTTGCTTGCTACAAAGTTACTTCAGCTGAATGCAGAAGCTGCCCCCGAGTTAAATTAAATTACTTGGAAAATATCTGAGACAGGCTGGGAAAAAAAGTCCGATTGTTCGCTAGCTAAAAAGTTACACCGAACACACATATACACTGATGATCAGTCACATTCTTGTGAAACAACTGCGATTCTACGGTGGCTACGCAAGTGTTGGTTCAAAGGCACTGAAATTCTTGTTTGAAAAGCATAAATATTTCCCTCAATTTGTCATCTCAAACAAAGAAAATCAAATGATAATCTATTGCTTCCAAGATGTATTTACCTCCCACTACCGGCCTAGTCACATAGTCTGCCTGGGCGTCAATGAGTCAGTGCTCTTTGAAGACACCACACAGTGACTCCGCACGTTTGTTTACCAGCACTTCCCATAATGCTGTCCTGATGCCTGCTGGCATAGTATGTAGTGTCAGAGAGGAATAAATGGAGGAAGATAAAGAGAAAAGTTGCTTGCTACAAAGTTACTTCAGCTGAATGCAGAAGCTGCCCCCGAGTTAAATTAAATTACTTGGAAAATATCTAAGACAGGCTGGGAAAAAAAGTCCCCATTGATTATATATGTAGATGTGACATCTGTGAACTTGACATTATTTCTGACAAAAAATTGTGGAAGCGCATTTTCACAGACGTGAGCTTTTCAAATGCCTCCGCACCCACAAGCTCTTTTAGCAGAACTCCAAGTGCTCTCCCATGGCCCCGACTGCTTCACAGCTGAATATTTGCTCTACTCGCTGACCTATCGCATGAAGATGTTTTTTTATCCAAAAGTTACATGACCTGTTTGATGCTGTGTACACAAGTCCTTGGCATGGCGGAACATAGCTGGCCAAAGAGGCGCCTGTTGTAAAAATACACAATGAAGCTCGACTGGAGCTCTGCTCACTCTCAAGCCATAACGTCATGCATTCCTTCTGTTTTGACTCATTTTCCAGCTTTTTGTGTTTGCCTCCAAACAAGTCTTTCATAAAAGACATAAAATGTCGGCCAATTATTTTTAACTTTGAAGGTCATAAATCAAAGCTGACTAATAAAATGAAGACAGCCAAGTATAATTTCATGTGTGACTCCAACTGGATTAAAATGAAACCAGATGGGCTGGTGTACGGCCACTAAACATATCTCGATCGGTACAGTAAATGTCTGTGTTTTCCTTTTTGCACAAATTACTGCGGGGCTTCGTAGTGCACTCTAAATCAAAGTTCGAGCTCGGTGAAGAGGGACTCTCTCTCGCTCAACGTACAAAGACATGAATGTTCTGGCTAGTCTCTGGATAGCACTAGTGATCTCCAGGGATTTAGGGTTAATGCTATTAGAGTTTTCTTCAACAATTCAAATAGAATTTTACATCCTTCTCTCTCTCAGAAAGACTGGTTGGGTCAGTTACAGAGGTTTTGCACCACAAAACTTAAATACCCCGAAAGTTATCAAGACTGCGACAGGCACATTTTTAGGCTGCCTTCCAAATCTGAAAAAAAGGAAAAGAAAATGTTTTCGATCTGCTGCTTTCCACTTTTGAAGGTGTGCAAAATATCTCTCTCGCAGATGCGCCTGTTTTTTCTTTCTCTTTGGCCCCACTTTCCACTCTCCCTTCTTTTAAACCATCATTCATTGGCTGTACACAATACAAAGTCTTTCAAGGACAAGAACAGAAGCAAGTATTCAGAAAAATGTTCAGCAGGCATTCAAAGTGGTTTTTTTTGGTTTTGTAATTTTACAGACACAAAAATTAGACAGTATTAAAATCCAAACCAAGTCCTGAATGGTAATTCCCATTAATGCTGTCTGAAGGATGTGAGTTTTTGTTCTGAATTATGAATGTAGCTCAAATCAAAAATGGTCTCATTTATTTTTTTACACTCTAAGATATAACTACTTTAGCATATGTGCTCACACCAGTTAGTGTTAACATTAGCTGCAAGAGATATCCATACAGCAGAAGTCATTAATTTCCAATGCAGAATTGTTTGGGAGCTGTATGTAGTATGGAAGCCCATTTATGCCACACAGTAATAATAATAAAAAAAAATCAGACTTTGTTTCTCGCAATTCTCAAAATGTTTTATTCTGTGGCAGAAAAATATATATTAAATTTTTTTTAGTTGATATTGATATTGATAAATTGAGTTTATATTTTGCATTTCTGAATGAAAATCTCAAAATGAAAAAGATTATTGCAACTTTTTTATTCCGTTGCAGAAACAGGCTTCCATAATGTAGCTCCAATCATATGCATGTGTGGAATTTTCGGATCCGTTCTGAGCTACTGGTGCATTTAAATATTTAAACTTTCCGACTAGACCACATATGACTGTCTGATCGGATGTGATGCATTACAATCAAATCTATAATTTTTATTACAAATTTTTGCATCTTTAAACACTATTTCAATACAATGGGCAGTTATTTACAACTGTGGAATAATTGCTTTATAATTATTACATAATTATTTATGTTTATTAGACCTAGATAATCTATTATGCCTTTCTTTTAAATGCACTGGCTGTCATTAGTTTCATGTATATGTATTTATACATTCATTATTCATTCATTTTGCCATGGTGAATATCCAGAGGGTAATGGCTGCTTCACAAATTGTTTGAAAGTACTGCGAAATGCAATTGTATGTGAATGTCGGAGATAATGGAAAATTGGCTTGACTCTGACATTATCCTGTACATACAGTACAACAGCACACATCACTAAATGTTTGAATGAACAGGTAACTGAAGTCAATGCCAAACTCCAGTCAACTAACTACAGAATTTAACAATGTCTGTAACCATATTGACAGATAATAATGGATACTTTGTACAGTATAGTGCTTGTGTGCAGCCAAAACAGCTCCAGTTTGGTCCAGTTTGGTTCTGTAACTGTAACAGTTTTTTACTCATACAGTGAAAGTCAATGTGGTCTAAAACAATAAAAGACTGTTCACTACCTAAAAAGTTAGACTGAACACACACATACACTGATATTCAATGTTCAGTTATATTCTTGAAGTGAATGCGATTCTACGGTGGCTATGCAAGTGTTGGTTCAAAGGCACTGAAATTCTTGTCTGAAAAACATAAATATTTCCCTTAATTTGTCATCTCAAACAAAGAAAATCAAATGATAATCTCCTGCTTCCAAGATGTATTTACCTCCCACTACAGGCCTACTCACATAGTCTGCCTGGGCATCAATGAGTCAGTGCTCTGTGAAGACACCACATAGTAACTCCGCACACTTGTTTACCAGCACTTCCCATAATGCTGTCCTGATGCCTGCTGGCATAGTATGCAGTGTCAGAGAGGAATAGAAGAATCAGAATGAGCTTTATTGCCAGGTATGTTTACACATACGAGGAATTTGTTTTCGTGACAGAAGCTTCCACAGTGTAACAGGATGACAGTGACTGAAAAAAAAAATAAAAAAAAAATAGAACAAGTAAATAAGGAATAAAAATATACAAATCGACAATTGTAGGTACAGGTATATAACAATAGACAGTTGTATGTACAGGTATATTATGTGCAAATTGAAATGTAGACTGAGTATGTGTGTTCGATAAATAAGTGTATGAGTGAATAAATAGTGTGTGTTCCACAGTTATTGTCAGGTGTTCAATAGACGGAGGAAGATAAAGAGAAAAGTTGAAGCCTAGTAGTGTTCTAAGTTACTAGAGCTGAATGCAGAAGCTGCCCCCGAGTTAAGCGAAATTACTTGGAAAATATCTGAGACAGGCTGGAAAAAAAGTTCCCATTGATTACATATGCAGATGTGACATCTGTGAACTTGACATTATTTCTGACTAAATGTTTTGGAAGCGCATTTTCACAGACACGAGCGTTTCGAATGCCTCCGCACCCATATAAAGCTCTTTTAGTAGAACGCCAAGCACTCTCCTATGGCCCTGACTGCTTCACAGCTGAATATTTGCTCTACTCGCTGACCTATCGCATGAAGATGTTTTTTTATCCAAAAGTTACATGACCTGTTTGATGCTGTGTACACAAGTCCTTGGCATGGCGGAACATAGCTGGCCAAAGAGGCGCCTGTTGTAAAAATACACAATGAAGCTCGACTGGAGCTCTGCTCACTCTCAAGCCATAACGTCATGCATTCCTTCTGTTTTGACTCATTTTCCAGCTTTTTGTGTTTGCCTCCAAACAAGTCTTTCATAAAAGACATAAAATGTCGGCCAATTATTTTTAACTTTGAAGGTCATAAATCAAAGCTGACTAATAAAATGAAGACAGCCAAGTATAATTTCATGTGTGACTCCAACTGGATTAAAATGAAACCAGATGGGCTGGTGTACGGCCACTAAACATATCTGGATCGGTACAGTAAATGTCTGTGTTTTCCTTTTTGCACAAATTACTGCGGGGCTTCGTAGTGCACTCTAAATCAAAGTTCGAGCTCGGTGAAGAGGGACTCTCTCTCGCTCAACGTACAAAGACATGAATGTCCTGGCTAGTCTCTGGATAGCACTAGTGATCTCCAGGGATTTAGGGTTAATGCTATTAGAGTTTTCTTCAACAATTCAAATAGAATTTTACATCCTTCTCTCTCTCAGAAAGACTGGTTGGGTCAGTTACAGAGGTTTTGCACCACAAAACTTAAATACCCCGAAAGTTATCAAGAGTATTTTTGAAGATTGTTTTTAATCATCTCACCTGAGATGAAGACTCTAGTTGTATTACCCTCATGAAAATGAACCATGCTTTATTGTATAGTAAAAGTGCACTAACCATGCTTTTTATTTTATGAGGGTGGCCATGTTGAGATCAAATGACCAGCTGATTTATATTGGTAACTTAAATTTTTTATATACTTGGTGCGTGTGACATACATTTCCTCATCAGCACATAGTACGTATGTGCCTACTGTAAACAGACACCCTTGTTGATGAGGATTTGTGAGGGGGTTAAGAAGGGATATTCACAAATGTAGTTGAAATGTCTACATACATTTATTTGGTCATAATATTTGGAGAGGAATAGTGCAAAAACTGGATAAAGATGAAACTTGTGCGGAGTGCCTATGTTCGTGCATGCTATCAAATGGAGCAAACTTTGAAAGGCTATGCTTTTGGCTGTACGACTACGCTAAATATTCACGTCAAAACTGAAGTATACTTTGGGCTTTACATTGAGAAAGTATGGCATGACCAGCTGATTTATACAGTACTGGTAACCTAAAGGGGTCTTTTAGTCACGAAAGCTATCTGTTAGCATTCTCATTCATCTCAGCAACCTCTTGGCCAACATAAACAAGAGAATCACATTTAAGAGTGCACAACTTACAGACTGATACTAGAGCCAAAGGATGGCTTGAGATCCAGTCTTTCTAAACTAAGACACATGATTAAATATGCATCAGTTCATAAAAAATGGAAGCAATGGGGTGCAAAAATGAAAATAAAGAGGGATGGAAGAAGAGGACAGAGTATAAATTTTTCCACCTTCAGTTCTCGTCCAGGGATCCCACCAGCATGGCAATCCTAAACCTGATTTTCTCATTACACTGCAAGATGGACTCAGTGAAACAAAGAGAGGGTTTTGTGGCTTTCCAGGGCTCAGAGAATTTATGGTGGACGACCATAATATTTTCGTTCCCCACTACTTCAATCTACAGCCTCAGAAAAAGGCTAAAATAACAGAGCTATCTGGATTTATTAAAAGCTGGGAAGGACATGGTCGCTTCACATATGGTCTTCAAGACTGCCGAAGTCAGGAAGGCTTTCCAAGCATAACACGACTCCTCCATCTCAGAGACTTGGACTACTTCATCAGCTGATGATTAAAAAAAGTTCAGGGGTGAAGGATCTGCACTCTGTGAGAAATTATTTGGTAAAGCGGAGCGAAGCGGTTTGATCTGTAAGGCTCAACACTCTCATCTAGGAAAGCCTGCCATTTAGATTGGCAATGCCTCTATTTCATTGCATTGTGGTTTCCCTGTACGCTGAAAGGAACTAAATCAAAGGGCCTAAGATATGGAATATACATTTCACAATGTCACATTGTTTTACAATCATAATTTACCATATTGTTATTTCAACAAGGTAATCATTTTTTTCCCATTCCTTCACAACTATAAAATAATATAGCATACATTAATCTAGAACATAAAATATACCTTGAATTGCTGAAGTATACAATATGTAATTCATTAAGGGAGTAGCGTAGCTTACAGAGATGCACCAACATTAAAATCATATATGATAAATAGACTATATTAAAATTCTATACTATTTATCTCTAAATTAATTAAAAATTAAACACTGAAAACCTTTCAATATCAGCCATGAAGAATAAATAAATAAATACCTGATATGATATGATATCTGATATAGTACAGATATGTCATCCATTTCTAGCTATTCAAAAGTTTACAATTTTCAGTTCTAAAGTAAAAATTCTATACTATTTATCTCTAAATTAATTAAAAATTAAACACTGAAAACCTTTCAATATCAGCCATGAAGAATAAATAAATAAAAACCTGATATGATATGATATCTGATATAGTACAGATATGTCATCCATTTCTAGCTATTCAAAAGTTTACAATTTTCAGTTCTAAAGTCATTCTAAAGATTATGCTTTCTATGAAGTATATAAAGCTCAGCTTGCCCAGAGGCACCAGAGACCAGACATTGGGCAGACCATAAGTAAACAACCATGAAAAGATGTTAACCAGTACTAGGGAGGGATCTGGACTAGGTACTAACTAACATTTTGTGCCATGCGACAAGTCTGTAGAAATATGCTTATGTACATATGCATACTTTGGTAGACATCATGTATCAGTTGCAATCATGCTGCTACAATGCAGCTTTCATATCTTCACAACTATTGGTTTAAATGAGTAACCTCTTGGGGACTGTTAATCAACTATGGAGGCTCGTTGAAACAGAACCCATTCCCTTAGGGAACGGCACAGCCAAACCGTCGCACTGACTAATTCAACGGCAACTATTCTATCTGAAGAAGTCTATTAGCCATCTCTCAAACAGCCACTGCAATCTCGTGGGAGCTCCCAGTGCACTCGGTTTTCAAATTATTCCCTTCCTTATATAGAATGTGAAACATGAAGGTATTCCCTGAGCAGCCAATGACGTTCTTATTGCACAAGGGCCCAGTGGAGACCCTGTCCTAACTTAATCTCTGTCCTCTTTTAGGATGTCTGACTGGGCAAAAAGCCTTTGAGAGAACAAACTCTAACAGGCCCGAAGCCAAAACAATGCATGTCATACTTTATTTGGGTTGAAACGGTCAGTGACCAGCAGGCATCACCTTGCAGACAAGTCATTTATCTTCAGCATTTTCACAGAGAGGGACTGGCTGGGGTCATAGTTTCAGAAAGAGACGCTCAAGTGGTTCAGTGGCCTCAGTGGAAAAAGAAGAAAGACGGAATGAATCTGCATCTTATCACAGGGGTTGTGTAACAGAAAGCAGGCTGCTGGTCAGCAAACAAATTAGGACTGGGAGCTCCAGTCTCTCTCTGTCACAATGCAGTGACACAATCCAGCCCTGTCGGCAGTGCCTGCGCTCACAGAGGACAGCGATAGGGCAGGAATACTCCATGGGGTGGCGTCCTGACACACAGGCACTGGGAAAGTGTTCCTATCGTTGTCTGGAGTCAGGGCTAAGTTTGGGACTCCCACTTCATTTTACGCTTCGGAATGACCCTCATGTGATCTGACACAACAGCGTAAGCAAAGCCAAAGTTTTCTGTATGATATTTCATCACACAATGTGCATCTTATTTACTAAGCATCTAAGGGCTCCAAAAAAAAGTGACGGGATCTATTGTCCCATTTATAAGCCAAATGTATTTAGATAATGTTTAGATACATTTTATATTTGCTCCATAAAAATGGTTCAGAAGTGCTGAATGCATAGCAGTGATGCAATAGAAGTAGCAACATATCTTTTCTTCTGTATTTTGACACACATCTGAGTGAAAATTATTATGAAAATGTAGGACGAGGACTTCAGCTCTGAATGCAAGCTTGCAGTCGACTGTAACAATGGGGCCAGATTTAACTGGACTAAATTATTTGAAAAGTCTTTCATTTTACATAAAGATAGATTATTTTGATTCACAAAAAATAAATAAATAAATAAATAAAAAGATAACATGCACAGAGAAAAATATAAGGTTAAATTTCATTTCATGCTGACTAAAATAAGAAGCTAATGTATAAAGAACCAGACATTACAGTTTGCGCTGTGTATGGTTGTTGCATGCAGGAAACACTGGCGTGCACAATTAAGCTATGTCCGGCTAGTTAACAGCTTTCCCAAGATTTTTAAATTGGGTGGGGCATTGTGCCTTTGCAAAAACAAAACAAAACCATGCATATCGCTGGCAACATGCTCAAGTTTGGTGCTTGACAAAGAAGATAATAAGAAAACTAAACAAAAGTTGGCACACCAAAGCTCCAAAAATGCAAAAATGTAATACTGGACTATCACACAGGTGACGTTTCGAGCATGCAGGCCCTTTATCAGACAATCTGATCGTCTGGTCTGATGAAGAGCCTGCATGCTCGAAATGTCACCTGTGTGATAGTCCAGTATTACATTTTTGGAGCTTTGGTGTGCCAAATTTTGTTTTGGTTTCTGCATTTGTGCCTTTACCTGATTTTCACAATTACTTTAGTGAATTGGATGCTAAGACAATGTTGTGTGTAAATAAACATCAATTTATTCATAGTGAATTCCCTTCTTAGTGCTCTAGCAACAATACACTTTTTCTGGCGAGTTCACACCAGAAATGGAAGTTTTTGGAAAGCCACGGTCTTACATATTCCACCATGTTCTCAAGGTTATTATACAGCTTGATCTGAAGGCTAGCTGATTGATTTTAAAGTATCTCTTAAACTCTACCTTTCAGTGTTACCCAGCTTTAAGTTGGAGAGGGCTATTAGGTTTAGTCTTCCTTTGTGACATTGAAGTAACTGCCTAAACCCCCTCACCTTCCAAAGCGAGTCGAACACTCTTGGCCAGTTTAGTCACCACGGAGAGGGAACTGAACAAGCCTCTCTAGATATTTTTGAAGGATTTAATTTACACTTCACCTAGGGCAAGTACCAGGGGAGAACACGATGAGTCACACTGTTAATCTTGGAGCTGTTCTGGTGCTTTCTGTTGGCTCAAGGGCAAGGGACTGAGCACCCAGGGTCTGCTGACTCTACTTTTCCATCCTGTTAAGGATGATTCTCTCTCTGAGCAGTATGGATTTTGTTAATGACTGGAACTGTTTTCATATCTGCAGAATGCCATGTCATGAAACTCTAAATTTAGGACTGAAAATTAAAAAGTGCATTTTACATGCTAAGCTCTATTGCTCATACTCTAAGAATTAAATGTCTGCATGTAACTTGCCCTTCTATGTTTGTGATCCAGCAATTGTTTTTCTAGGATCTGGATTTATGATTGTACCAAGCATATGACAAAATCTCATAGACTAATGGTGAACAAGCCATATCTTGAAAAACATACATGGAATTGGCTCCATTTAAATTCATGAATGTGAATTTGAACTAAATTGGCCAAAATCCATAGGAAGTGTAGGAAGTTGAATTGGACTGACAGAAGAAAGAATTGACTGAATTGCAATTTAAAGGCAGGGTAGGTGATTTGGTTCAAAAAATTTTTTTGTTATGCTGGTTAAAAGTCTCTTCACATCCCGATAGTACTCACTAAGCTAAGTGGTCTAATGGCGCTTTTCCACTGCATGGTACGGCACAGCACGGCTCGCTTTTGGGGGTTTTCCACTGTGTACAGTACCTGGTACCTGGTACTTTTTTTAGTACCAACTCGGCTAAGGTTCCAAGTGAGCCGTACCGTTACCAAAATGTGACATGTAAACCCTGCTGATCGCTGACTGGCCGGAGAGAATCGTCACTACCTGCATCACTGAACTTGCGACACGACACACTAGACCCGCAGGATTAAAGCCGTTTCTCAATATGCATTCTTAAGCGATCTTGCGTCCTTGTGTTCTTGCTCTACATCATCATTAACCGTCGAAGTTCAATTCCAATTCTCAAGAACGCAAGTATAGAAGACGCATGAAAGTGCCCGGATGCGTTCTTGATATCGAGGATGCATCGAATGCAGACTTGAGAGAATCAAACCGTTAGAAATCCCAGAAGACGCTGCGGGCGGACGATGTACTCCTCACTGCAAGCTGTTCGGTCCAAACATTATGATAGGCTGTCCTACCTGCCTGCTAAAATATGTATTTGCATACCTCTGCACACCCTGTTCTCGCAGACAGGATACGTCATCAGCGCGTTCCAGTGAGAATGAACGGCGATATTCTGGGTGTTTTCTAGGTAAAGAAAATTGCAGTATGAATTCCTCTGCAATTTAATTTGACTTCCTTTCATTCAAATTCTAATTGCAATTCTATGATAGCCTAATAATTACCATATAATTTATGTAATCATGAAACTTCTTGTACATTAAATATCACAAAAATTTTGCCTAGAATGACTCAAATAATCCCTCTCAACTACATTGCCTTTAAAACTTTATGAACTGTAAGCCATGTTAATGCATACACTTTTAGGATCAGGCCCATGGCCTGATGCGCCAAACAGTGAAACTCTGAATGTGTAGTACAGGTCAGGTTCCAAAAAAACAAGTTTTTATATTTATTTTTCTGCATGGCTGCACACTACAAGGCAAGAGATTTTACCCAGTCTCCCCATAAACTCTGTCTTTGTGAAGCTGCTGCACTCCACCAATCCAGAGGGGCTTTTGATAAATGTAAGATTTAAACACCTGGTCCAGGCCTAGCTCAGTTCTCCTTTTACAGGGTAATGAATGGAAAGTGGATATGTTGCCAGTGGTGGCACATATGGGGCAGTCGGATGTAGTTAACTCACAAAGGCTGGGCAAGTTGTATTGCTACACTTTAAAGTGATAATGAAAGGACAGGCTTTGCAAAAGCAAACAGCTTGTGCACTTAACTCTGCATTAAGCGCATTGTTAACTAAGAGCAGTAATATCCTCAAGCTGGCATAGAGCGGAAACATACTCCAAAGACTCACTGTCTCACATTATAATGAAACATATCAACAACTCTGATTTTTAGCATCATAAAACAGTTTGGAAATATTTAAAAAATGCATAATTCATTCTAAAGTTTGAACACTTTATAAAGAAGGCATTTTTAAAGTCTTAAAATGTATTTAAGAATGTCTTATACATTTGTTTCACGGAAAGTGTTACTAAGGTTCAGGTATGTTTCTTATGAACTACCATACCACATAATGGCTGTGCCCCTCAATCTGAATGTAATCAGTGTGTGAAGGACGTGAGTCAGTATGAAGGTGTTATCAGCTATCTGTGTGTGAACAGTGTGGTCGGGCTGATGTCATTGCTCTGGTGTTGTCTCAGCGTGGCTCTGTGGAGAGCACTTTGTCTGCAAAGTCAGAGTGGTGTGTCTGCAGCACCTCCCTATCAGCTAATCACCACAAGCCAAAATAAATCCTGTACAATGTCATGAGACCATGTCCCAGCCCTCTTACCCTCGAGTTCTTTTTGTCTGTCTCTCTCACCCATACCATCATCCATAATATATTCTGTTATCTATAATGACAACATTGATCCTGATGATCAGACTTTTTTTAAAACATGCAAGCAGAAAAATTGAGATACAAGATGGAAATACTTATCTTTTCAGATAAAGTCTCTAAAGTATATGCACTACTGTTCAAAAATTTGGGGTCAGCAAGTTTTTTATTTTTTTTTAAAGAAATTCATACTTTCGTAAAATGACGGTAAAGACTTTTATAAAGTTACAAAAGATTTATTTTTCAAATAAATGCTGTTCTTTTTTACTTTCTATAAAAGGAATCCAGAATAAAAATGTATCATGATTTCCATATAGAAATATTAGCAGTACAACTGTTTTCAACATTGATAATAATAATAATAATAATAATAAAATGCATTTTTAAGAAACTTCTTTTGAAAACGCTCACAAAAAAAGATTGATGACCCCAAATTTTTTGACATTTTGATGTTTCACTGGCATATTGTTTTCATTTTTTTAAGCATAAACCTTAAAAGATACAATCACTGAAATTGTATTTTTCATGTAGTCGTGTATGAAAAAAATTATAAACAGTCTAAAAATAATAAACAATATTTAAAAACATAGGTATTAGAGTCATAGGTTAAATCACCTGAGTGTAAAAGCCAAGCATTTTCATTCACTTTAAAGGTTTGATTTCAATTAACCTCTTAGCTGTCACCCGTCCCCAGAGGCGAACCAAGATGAAGTGGGGGGCCCCAGGCAAAATTAATAGATGGGGCCCTTCTAAAAGATTATTTTGTTAGTATATCTTCTTTACCTAAATATATATTTATACAATATACAAAAAGTAGTTAAAACACCTATAATAGAACATGAACTGTTTATTTTTTAAATAAAATATCAATCTTCAACTTTATGACAGAATATACAACTGACAGCCTCTCTTAGTTCCATACCTGAGGTATGTTTTTATCAGCTTTACTAGTTTTATTAGTTGACAACTAATTATGTTAACTAAACTAATTGAATGTAGAAGAGCTAAATAAATAGTCAACTAAGTAAATGTAATATTTATTTATATTGATTTGTGTACTCCCCACTGGCAGCAAGACACAGTACTCAGAGATGCAAACTAATCATGGGTGACAAAGACGAGCACCCCCCCTCAAAATAAAACTCTACATTTTTTAAACACTTCTAATAATTTAAAGCCTTTATTATAATATTTTTTTTTACTCTGCCAAAAAAAATTAACTTTAAATGTTCACTTTCATTCATGAAGAAGACAAAAAAAATTGTCTCCTGGTGGAAAACAAAGACTTAAGATGAAAATGACATGAAATTACCATTATATCCAGTAGATGGCAGCAGAGGACCACTCAATAGCTCAGTTGCCATTTCAACTCCCTAGTTTTTTTTCACGTCTTGCTTTTGGATTTATTATAAAATGACTATGAAATATAGCAAGTGCAGGAAGTCACAAAGTCTCATGTCATTTAAAAATAAATAAATAAATAAATAAATAGGCCCAGACACCAACAGCCTAGTATGGTAAATTATTTAAATAATTAAATAGTTAACTACAAATTAAGTTAATTATTAATGGTATAATAATTAAATAATGCATTAAATATTTGGTCTTTTTTCAGATTTAATTAAAAAATTGAATTTTTCAAATGATTTCCTTTCGTTCAAATTTTAATTGCATTTCTATAATAATAATTACATTATTATTGTAATCATGAACTTCTTGTATGTTAAATATCACTTTAGCGATACAGCTTGCCTAGAATGACTCAAATAATCCCTCTCAACTACATTGCCTTTAAAACTTTATGAACTGTAAGCCATGTTAATGCATACACTTTTAGGATCAGGCCCATGGCCTGATGCGCCAAACAGTGAAACTCTGAATGTGTAGTACAGGTCAGGTTCCAAAAAAACAAGTTTTTATATTTATTTTTCTGCATGGCTGCACACTACAAGGCAAGAGATTTTACCCAGTCTCCCCATAAACTCTGTCTTTGTGAAGCCGCTGCACTCCTCCAATCCTGAGGGGCTTTTGATAAATGTAAGATTTAAACACCTGGTCCAGGCCTAGCTCAGTTCTCCTTTTACAGGGTAATGAATGGAAAGTGGATATGTTGCCAGTGGTGGCACACATGGGGCAGTCGGATGTAGTTAACTCACAAAGGCTGGGCAAGTTGTATTGCTACACTTTAAAGTGATAATGAAAGGACAGGCTTTGCAAAAGCAAACAGCTTGTGCACTTAACTCTGCATTAAGCGCATTGTTAACTAAGAGCAGTAATATCCTCAAGCTTGCATAGAGCGGAAACATACTCCAAAGACTCACTGTCTCACATTATAATGAAACATATCAACAACTCTGATTTTTAGCATCATAAAACAGTTTGGAAATATTTAAAAAATGCATAATTCATTCTAAAGTTTGAACACTTTATAAAGAAGGCATTTTTAAAGTCTTAAAATGTATTTAAGAATGTCTTATACATTTGTTTCACGGAAAGTGTTACTAAGGTTCAGGTATGTTTCTTATGAACTACCATACCACATAATGGCTGTGCCCCTCAATCTGAATGTAATCAGTGTGTGAAGGACGTGAGTCAGTATGAAGGTGTTATCAGCTATCTGTGTGTGAACAGTGTGGTCGGGCTGATGTCATTGCTCTGGTGTTGTCTCAGCGTGGCTCTGTGGAGAGCACTTTGTCTGCAAAGTCAGAGTGGTGTGTCTGCAGCACCTCCCTATCAGCTAATCACCACAAGCCAAAATAAATCCTGTACAATGTCATGAGACCATGTCCCAGCCCTCTTACCCTCGAGTTCTTTTTGTCTGTCTCTCTCACCCATACCATCATCCATAATATATTCTGTTATCTATAATGACAACATTGATCCTGATGATCAGACTTTTTTTTAAAACATGCAAGCAGAAAAATTGAGATACAAGATGGAAATACTTATCTTTTCAGATAAAGTCTCTAAAGTATATGCACTACTGTTCAAAAATTTGGGGTCAGCAAGTTTTTAAGTTAATTATTAATGGTATAATAATTAAATAATGCATTAAATATTTGGTCTTTTTTCAGATTTAATTAAAAAATTGAATTTTTCAAACGTTGTAAAATGCATTTTTAAGAAACTTCTTTTGAAAACGCTCACAAAAAAAGATTGATGACCCCCAATTTTTTGACATTTTGATGTTTCACTGGCATATTGTTTTAATTTTTTTAAGCATAAACCTTAAAAGATACAATCACTGAAATTGTATTTTTCATGTAGTCGTGTATGAAAAAAATTATAAACAGTCTAAAAATAATAAACAATATTTAAAAACATAGGTATTAGATTCATAGGTTAAATCACCTGAGTGTAAAAGCCAAGCATTTTCATTCACTTTAAAGGTTTGATTTCAATTAACCTCTTAGCTGTCACCCGTCCCCAGAGGCGAACCAAGATGAAGTGGGTGGCCCCAGGCAAAATTAATAGATGGGGCCCTTCTAAAAGATTATTTTGTTAGTATATCTTCTTTACCTAAATATATATTTATACAATATACAAAAAGTAGTTAAAACACCTATAATAGAACATGAACTGTTTATTTTTTAAATAAAATATCAATCTTCAACTTTATGACAGAATATACAACTGACAGCCTCTCTTAGTTCCATACCTGAGGTATGTTTTTATCAGCTTTACTAGTTTTATTAGTTGACAACTAATTACGTTAACTCAACTAATTGAATGTAGAAGAGCTAAATAAATAGTCAACTAAGAAAATAATAAACAATATTTAAAAACATAGGTATTAGAGTCATAGGTTAAATCACCTGAGTGTAAAAGCCAAGCATTTTCATTCACTTTAAAGGTTTGATTTCAATTAACCTCTTAGCTGTCACCCGTCCCCAGAGGCGAACCAAGATGAAGTGGGTGGCCCCAGGCAAAATTAATAGATGGGGCCCTTCTAAAAGATTATTTTGTTAGTATATCTTCTTTACCTAAATATATATTTATACAATATACAAAAAGTAGTTAAAACACCTATAATAGAACATGAACTGTTTATTTTTTAAATAAAATATCAATCTTCAACTTTATGACAGAATATACAACTGACAGCCTCTCTTAGTTCCATACCTGAGGTATGTTTTTATCAGCTTTACTAGTTTTATTAGTTGACAACTAATTACGTTAACTCAACTAATTGAATGTAGAAGAGCTAAATAAATAGTCAACTAAGTAAATGTAATATTTATTTATATTGATTTGTGTACTCCCCACTGGCAGCAAGACACAGTACCCAGAGATGCAAACTAATCATGGGTGACAAAGACGAGCACCCCCCCTCAAAATAAAACTCTAAATTTTTTAAACACTTCTAATAATTTAAAGCCTTTATAATAATATATTTTTTAACTCTGCCAAAAAAAATTAACTTTAAATGTTCATTTTCATTCATGAAGAAGACAAAAAAATTGTCTCCTGGTGGAAAATAAAGACTTAAGATGAAAATGACATGAAATTACCATTCTTCTAAATGCAAATTTTGTCACTGTTTTGGAGCACACTGCCTTATAGATAACCTTAAGACTAACATATTGATACTAACGCCCAAATTTTTTTTATTTTGATTTCATGGGGACTTTAAGTCAGTCTTATCTCCATCATTTACCGCTGTCATTTTTCCTCTTTTCCTCCTCTTCTTGCTTTTTTCCGCTTCTGGTTGCCAGACGGATGAGTCCTCCTCATGTTTAAATTAGCAAATGCACGAGTAAGCGACTACAAATTAAGTTAATTATTAATGGTATAATAATTAAATAATGCATTAAATATTTTGGCTTTTTTCAGATTTAATAAAAAATTTAAATTTTTCAAACGTTGTCAAAAAAAGGACACATCAAAGGTGAGCTTTAAGTTATCTTGACCTGTAGAAGCTGCTAAAGGCAACACAGACTTGTTGCTGCTGTAGTTTTGTTATTCTGAATTTACTCTGCATCACTTAAAGCACAGCTCTGTTTTGACATCGGCTTGTCAGATTCGTTACATCCATACAGTTATCACTGTCAATCGCGGATCAATTTGGCGGATTCACTCGCGTAATTTTTTTTGTTTCTTCAAACTGTGAATGTAGTATGTAAGAATGTAGTATTTAATACCTGCTAAACACTACATACCGTAATATGCTGCTGCTAAGTGCAATTCTAGCTAACCTGTTTCCCAGTAACCCTATTAGTAATTGGACTATTAACTTACTAGTAATTCATCTTGCAAATAATTAAACGAAAATAAGCTGGAATTAACAACGAAAACATTTGTTTGTCATATAATTACCCTTAAAGGTCCCCTGAAATGCTTAGAAACACGCAGCGTTACTGTGTTGACGTCATTTTAACTGAAACAGGAAGACAGGGCGGGACATATCAAGCAGCCCCGCCCCTTTTTAAAGCATTTGATTGGACAGAAAGTTTGATGAGAAGCTGAAGTACGATGTGACGTCAAAAGTGACGAACTGCAAGCTTTGAATGCTTATTGCTTATATCTTCTAAATGCAAATTTTGTCACTGTTTTGGAGCACACTGCCTTATAGATAACCTTAAGACTAACATATTGATACTAACGCCCAAAAAAATTTAATTTTGATTTCATGGGGACTTTAAGTCAGTCTTATCTCCATCATTTACCGCTGTCATTTTTCCTCTTTTCCTCCTCTTCTTGCTTTTTTCCGCTTCTGGTTGCCAGACGGATGAGTCCTCCTCATGTTTAAATTAGCAAATGCACGAGTAAGCTCTGTGCGAGTTTGAAAACGGTGGCTGACACATCACAAGGAAAAAGCAAGCACATCTAAGTTTACTTCACTATATTACAATTAAATCCTAATCTAATCATGACAAACTTTATATCGTTGGAAAGGTCTAAGACTCTTAAATAGATATTTTACCACAGTTTTTTTGTTAAAAATGATGTAGGAAAAGTAATAGATTAATTTATGACAAGAGTGCACCTCAAAAATCTACATCATAACAGGAGTTCTGACCTTTGTCACAAAAAGTCTTCTTCGTTGCCTTTTTCTCTATCACACTTTAGAAATCATCAGAAATTATAAATCAATTGAAAACTTACTCAAAATTCATCCTTTGAAAAACCATTTTAAAATCAGACATTGCATTACCATGAAAATGGTACATCAAAATCATGTTACAAAATGTTTTCACTCATGAATTATAAAAATTTAAGTTTGGATAGCGCACTTTCACGTCTATGTTCAAAAATGTGAGTGACAGTTAAGAGGTTAAACTAAAGCAATAATAATTCTTTTGGAAGTGATGATATAAATGCTTAGTTTGACTGATCTTGATTTTTGAAAAGCCAGGCATGTAGATTATAAATATAATTTTATAATATAAATAGTATAAATAGATATATAGTATAAATCCTTGAATGAAAAAAATAGACACATGCCACATGTATGTAGCATCAGCTCCACGTCATTAGGGTTCACACACACAAACACTACTTGTGTCATCTTGTCTGGTATGTGTCACTCACACATTAGACAACGGTGGCACCCTTAAGCAGTCTGACATGTCGGTCTCCTCCCACCCCTGACGTACCGTCGGTCTTCTCCTCTCAGCCTGCAGGGCTTTGCTCTGCCCAGTGGCACTGATGGGCGTGTGGCATTACTAATTAAGACACTGGCACAGCTAGACTCCAGCATGTCATCACCTAAACGCCACAGGTTATTTACAGTCTGTGCATGCCATCATCAAAAAGAATAGACATGGATGGATGGTGGTCTGACAGGTCTGATGAATCCCCACAATAATGGGTAGGGGTGAATCCAAATTATTATTATTTTTTGGCAATTAAAGCAAATTAAATTGCCAGTGGGTGTTTAGCCCACTCTCCAACACACTGAAGCAGAATAATCAAACACAAAAACCCTCAAGAACGCTATTCAGCCACGACAGTATTCTCTCTCACATACACACTCATTGTCTCCAAATGTGATCTGACTGTTTACATTGGCATGTGTGAAGGGTGAGAGTTTGAATGCTTGCATCTCCAGATAAGAAGAATCACGATGGCCTTTCACACTGCTTGTGGACACATACCCGATTGTCCGTCGTGGCCTGGGGTGCACATAGCGGGAGTGCTGATATGATAGTGAGCTCTTAGAGAGGTCAAGGGGCTGGGCGGGAGGTTAAGCTCCTCGATCTCCCACTCCCACTCAAACTGGGAGAGTATGGGGTTGAGAGATGGGACATCACACAGCGCTCACTTCACTTTCAATCAAAGCTACGCTCAATCACCCTCAATCACAGCTGGGAGCGCAGAGACAACGGCATTGAATAACAGCCTGACTGAGAGCACAAACACACACGCTCCAACACGACAGTTCTCTCTTTTTTTTTTCCACAGGTAATGCGTTACCAAACCACAGTGTTGGGGGAATGAGTTATAAGTAACATGCACAACATAATCATAAGAATGCATTTGATACTGTTATACTGTTAAGCAGTATTAAAATTGTATACTATTTAGTTGAAATAAATTAAATGAAAAATGTAGTTTTAAATGCTAATTGGATTGAAACATCATAACATTACAATGTACAGTATGAAAAATGGATATTCATTTGCTAAAAATTACATTTAACAGTGTTAGTTAATTATTAGGCTTTTAAAGATTAAGATGATGTCAAAGGTAATCTAAATGTAAAATATAGGACAATCAAATACACAATAAGCTTATAAAAAAGCAATATGGTAAAGAAACAAATAAAACTAAAGAAACAAACTACTTCTTAAATTGACAAAACAATTTACACAATTTATTTTTTTGACAAATACAATTTGTAAGCAAATGTGTAAGTATGATATTCATGTAGTGACATAGAATGCTGTAAGTTTTTCTTTCCTCACTAACATTTTGGTTTTAAAAAAACCTAAAAAAAATAACATTTGAAAAAAATTAATAAATAAATAAAATTTTATAACAGCATATATTTATAACAATATATATATATATATTTCCAGTAATAAATCTTTTTGTGCTATAATATAATGTAGAATAATTAGTTGCTTCTTGCAATAATAACTATATTGTAAGTTACTTTTAAAGTCAACATGAAATGTAAATTCTATATTTTCTAAATGCTTGGGTTTTCATCTTATAGTGAACAATTCATCTAAACATTTAATTGTTTAACGTTTGTTTTGACCTCGTAATTTTTAATCAAATTGTCAAAACTGTCTTTCTGTGAAACAAAAGAATTGCCTCTATATACCGGGCTTCTCCAATTATTTATCTTTTTTTTTTAAGATTGACTGCAAGCTTGCTTTCCGATCTGCCTTCACCCAATCAACAACCATTGCAAAGAACCAAATCCTCGTCTTACAGTTTTTTTCTATTTTTGATAGATACAATACAGAAGAAAAGGTCTGTCGCTACGTGAGCGTCATCGCAACTTTAAAAGTAACATTATTCAACACTTTCTTACCATTGTCAAAAGCACACATTCACACTCACCACTACAGCCATGGTATTGTTTTTCTACAGGTAATATTTGACCCAACTACCTTCAAAAAACACAAACACACACACACACGCAGGATCTCTCATGTCATCCACTCAGAAGCACACACAGGCAGATAGAGCAGAGTGGTCTGAAGATACGCTGTTGAGAGAGTGCGACTGAGGAGAAACAGGCCAGCACAAGGTAAGGAAGCAGAGGCAGCAATGAGAGACGAAATAGATGGATTGCTCTAGTTAGCAATCTAAACATGGAAAATGATTTATGACAAAAGGTTTCAAGGAAATATGGGGCTAAGCCGGTGTAATTTTACAATGTAAAATCATTGTAAAAATATATTGTTTTTATTTTTCAATCTTAAACAAGTGCTTTCATACCCAAACTATAACTGCAGATTGAGCCAGACACTTGCAGAGCAGTTTGGCCATTTCTGCTTCTTCAAAATTGGAAAAGATAAGGGAGATAAATATGAATCATTCACTTGAATTTGCACTAGTCTGAGAAATAGGCATTTTAAAACCTGTACTTACAAGAATTTGAAATTGGCTAAAGAAATTACAGGTATGAGTTCTCAAGGTCTGAGAGCACTTCCAACATGACCAGTGGATCCAGAAATACCGATCAGAAAGACGACCAGAAAAGACCAAAGAAGACAAGAGGTTTAAGGACATAAATGGCCTGAATAAACCATGCAATGATAATCCACTCAAAACATATGCGTGTATTTGATATGGTTACAGTTTTAAAGTAGCACACGGGCCATAAAAGATATGAAGCAACAGAGGATAGAACAAGAGCTTTTTGTTAGTCAGAACAGCTCCCAGTGCTAGCCTATAACATTGCTATATTGCACAGGCATATTTTCGTTATGTAAAAATCTAGTTCAACATAGAGGCACAGTGTTAAAAAACTTACAAAAATATGTTGATTTCATATTATCTAGATTAAATTTGTCCACTGACATAAAACTAACTAATATGTTAATAAAATATGTTCTAAATAAAGTACAAGAAGAACTTTTACAGAGAAAATACATTTACAAGAAAAACATTGTGACTGCTGGCATTCTGCCCCAGTCATGACTTGAACAAGTATAATTGCAGACACAAACACTCAGTACTTCAGCTAGAAGCCTGTTTTTCTAGGAACACATCTGGCTTTAACCCTATGAGATTGGGGTTGCTGCAGGGGTCAAACAGTCCTGTAACAACCTCAGCGCAAAGGGTGGCCATGTTAAAGACATTCATCATAAGTTTAGTTGAAATTCCATGATAAAAAGCATTGGATTCAGTTTATCATGGAGCATTAAGGTTCATCACAAATTCAAAAGCCCTTACTCATCATTGTTTATTGTACTCTTGGGTTGGATGACCGGCGTTGTCATCCCGTAGACTTAAGCATTGGTACTTATTTATACAAACCCGATTCCAAAAA
>NW_015505745.1:568792-575689 GCF_001515645.1 Sinocyclocheilus grahami | reverse complement strand
ATTTTAGGTTTACTTCCTTCGTATTTACAGCAGAATATCTTTCAAAAATGTGTAAAGAATTATGGGCTTCACTCACAAGACTATTATCTTTTAAGCATCCCTAAAGTTCGTACGAACATGGGTCAACGGGCATTTAGTTTTGCTGCTCCATTTGATTGGAATCAACTACAAGATAAGATATGCTTAAAAGAGTTGGTATCCCTGAATGATTTTAAATGTATTTTAAAGGATCTAATTGTAGAGTCACCTGATTGTAAATGTATCAAGTGATGTGTATGTTTCTGTATATGTAAACGAATGTATTTAGTTTTATGTGTAACTAAATGTGCTGCCTATCTTGGCCAGGACCCTCTTGTAAATGAGATTTTAAATGTCAAGAGTTTTTAATTTCCTGGTTAAATAAAGGTAAAAAAAAAGGGGTTGATAAACTGAAAAATATATAAACCTTCATCTTTTCAACATTAAAACTTCAGGTTATAATTCCTCGTCACTATTTCTACACCATTAAGAAATTTTGCGCCACTTTTAATAAAAATTATTGGTTTTCCTCATTTCAATGGTCCTGCAATGTGACAAATACAATTGTTGTTACAGATTATATATGAAAATCACAAATTATTCATATGCGCTCTCAATTAGTTTGATGCCATGAACACTGAATGCAAAATTATATTACACAATTTCAAAAACACTGTTTTTATTTATTTAGTTAGCTTGTTAGTTGGTTGGTTGATAATATTAAATGGAGTCAATATCATAAAACAGGATATTATACCTAAATATAATAATGTTAACAT
The DNA here is from genome assembly GCF_001515645.1 of Sinocyclocheilus grahami. NCBI lineage: Eukaryota > Metazoa > Chordata > Actinopteri > Cypriniformes > Cyprinidae > Sinocyclocheilus > Sinocyclocheilus grahami. The sequence continues at coordinate 574,892 of NW_015505745.1, read as the reverse complement.
TGTGATTTCACTCTCCTAAAAAGCCTCAAAACATTAACTATTTTATTCTTGAAATTGCTGTTTTTTTTATCATGGACCTAAATGCTGTCATACATATAAATATTACAAATATAATGCACTGTCAGAGGTAAATCCTTCCCTCTTCTGAGTCAAAATCTTTTTTTTTTTTTTTATTAAACTCCCATTAGATAATGCCAATATCTTTATATTTTTATTTATAATTGTATTACTGTCCACATTGTTCATTTGGATAAGTTTCTAAATTGCCAAACAAATAAAATAATTTACATTTAAATATAAATAATTATATAAATAATTTTATGGCTATGTGCAAAATCAGTTTCAAAGACCAGCCAAATTAAGAAAAAAAACAACTAAAATTACATGTCATGTGAACAGATGTATTAAATTCAGCAAAGCTTGAAATACATCAGAACATGTGTGAACTCACTTAGAGTTATGATATTTCAATCTTCAGAGACTAAAGCAAATGCCAAGAGCATATTGGGAAAGAATTAATGACAGATCTCACAAAACTATATGCTTAAGCCTACAACACAAACTGTTTGTTCCAGCCAGTGTTTGCCGACAAAGCAACCTGGCAGAAGACCCAGTTTTTCCAAGCATGAACTGCTACACTAAAAAAACGGGAAGTCACCGGTTTTCTGTGCGAAAAACACACAACTAGAGCCGCTCAATACACGTGCACACAGAAACGCCTCGACTAAAACTGTGGTTGAGAACTAATGAGATCTTTTAAAGCAGTGAAAACATCCTTCTCATGGCTCAGGGAGACGCTCAGCACGGTCTCCGCAGAACAAGCCGAACAGATGACAGTTATTCCTCTCAGCGTTGTGCTCATTCCACAAAATCGAGCCAGATGTCTCCAGGCTGAGAAGCAGGTGGGCCAGGGCTGCTGCGCCACCCCGTGCTGGCACTGCTTCAAACCTGCTGGGTATAACCTTTAATTTGCATGCTTTTTCCTGGCATGTGGGCAAGGGGTGCCATCTGTCTGGGCCACGAGAGGACCCCGCCATGTGTGTGTCAGTGTGTTTATGCAGGGGCTGGAAGGATGAGCACTGGAGCGACCCAGACCGCAGCACAAGGCCATACTGGTGGCCTGTCAGCTCTGCCCAGCAGAAGCCTCCTTCCAGGCCCATATGGTCCATCCATGCGGACACACACGCACACAAGCACACATACAGGGTGCACGAATATATAAATACATGTGCCTCAATGCCCAGGCATACACTGAAGCTCACATTAACACAGTCTTGACCTTGCAGCAAGGCAAAGCCCTGCCTGTTTAACTACACATCAGAGAAAGACAGATAAATATAATTGTTTTACTACACAGCTCTGGAATACTTCATTCTGACTGGTCAATCGTGGTATTTTGCAAAACAGAAAGCAGTAATAAAATGCTCTGACGGAGTTTCTGAAACGCAGCTCCTGAATCGGCAGCATGAAACATACAGCAGACAACACCAAAAGAATGGCTCAAATTAGTTGTTTTTAGTGAATCAACAGCATACAGCACAACAAGTGAAGTCTAATTACAAAACGAATCAATCTAATGAGTCGGTTATTTTTAGAGAACCAAACACCTCTACAATGTCTCTAAACTTTGCAAGAACTGTTTGTTAATAAATGCATTATTGATATTATTTCATCATTTAGCAATAGAACTCCTCTTTTTCTTTTCAAATATTCACTACCATACCAAAAAAAAAAAATGTTTTTGAAAGTTTATGTTCCTCATGGCTGCATTAATATGATCAAAAATACAGTGAAAGCATAAATATTGTGAAATATCGTTACTAATTAAAATAGCTGTTTCCTATTTTAATATATTTTACAATGTAATTTATGGCAGGGCTGAATTTTCCGCATAATTACTCCGATCTTCAGTGTCACATGACCTTTCAGAAATCATTTTAATATGCTGATTTGCTAATCAAGATACATTTCTTAATCAATGTTGAAAAAGTTGTGTGCTGCTTACTATTTTAGTAGAAACTGTGATACTTTTCAGAATTCTTTGATAAAAAAAAAGTTCAAAAGAACAGCATTTGTTTGAAACAGAAATCTTATGAATGTCTTTACTGTCATTTTTGATTGATTTAATGCATCCTTGCTGAATAAAACTATTCATTACTTTTAACAAAAAACTTTCACAAATATTTAATTTTTATTTCATGTCAGCTGCTCATTATCACATAATCAACCGTGACTGGGTGACAATGTCACTACAAAAACAAGAGATAATCTGTTCCACCTTAAGTGCTTTTATGCACAACTGTCAGTCTGCCTATCATTGTGAATATGTTTAAATCTACTTAGCTGGTGATATTCTGATATTTACTTAGTTTGCACTGATCACTCTGCACTACCACACAAGGCCAAGACATCTCAGCCAAACTCCATCCTCACCTCTCAAATCTGTCTTTTACATCTCTTTGATATGGAACAGCCTTCAACCCAGACAGCATTAATCAAACTCAGAAGCAAACCGCACACAGACCCAAAACCATAATAACAGCTTCCATTTCTACTCTGCAAGTGAACTGAAAAGTCACTACACAGAAGGAATGACAAAATTATGAATGACATGGAACTAAATTAATTGATGATACCTCCAGGGCAGCAAACAGTGTTGAAACGACGTACCCGGCGCGTAAAATAGAAAATAGAGAGAAACATTTTAGCAGAGTTAAATGCCTCTGGTTATAGAGGCCTTGCTTGAAAGTCTTGTTTGTCATCTCTCAATGAAGTGGATCCTACTGCTGACAATCGCTGTCATCAGCGGCTTGGTTACTTGTCATTTAGCAGATGCTTTTATCTAGTGACTTCCAGTACATGAACGGCTGCAGTCATTGTCAAACCATTAGCATTTGATGATATGTGATGAAATGTGTAAACAGCACTGTTTTCAGGCTTGAAAGGCATGTTGTTTTGTAGCATAACATACTGCCGAGCAGCACTTGGGCACAGTGCCACTGCTCCAGGTGGGGAGGCAGCTAATGGCTAAGGTGATTCCATAACAAACCCGCCCTAATTTCTGACTCCAAATTTACATTTCGCTCATTCAAATTAGTTTGTTTTCCACATGTGATCTACTTCTGGCAAACGAGCCAAATGCAAACAATTCTGTATTCATTATGACAAACTGAATAGCTTCACGCCCATTACACCTTGAATAATATTGTAGTTGACATAAATTGCCATAGCCATTTTGTGACGCAACTGGGATAAAGTGACCAGATTTCAGAAATAGAAACTATTGACATTTCCCCACTCTATATTACAGTGTGCACTTAAATATTTCAAGGGCATAGTCAAAACATTAAGAAAACAATCAAAACTAATCTGTCACAATACAACATATACTCAAGCCGACACATATTAAATGCAATTAAAGTGTCTACTTTAATGTTTCAAATAACTTTTGTGAAAATATGTCAAAACGTGTGTGAAATAATGTTTCATCGTCATTCAGCATTAAAGATATAGGGGGTAGACCGAGTACATTTGAGACATGTGTAGTTGAAACACCTTAAATAACTAGCATACACAAGATATGCCCAAGCCGTGATTTTTGCTCCACACATGTGTATTAGTGTTCTCTTTGATCGTGGGAAATTTGAAGTGTGTGCGTCTTTCCACTCTGAAGATGGTAATAATGCCGGCGTAATAATCAAGGAACTTTGCTGCCGTACCATGGGTGCCGCAGGCGCAATGATATTACGCAGGGCCTGAAAATAGTCCCCAGCTAGGTAACTTCCAACGGAAGGCACGCTCCCTGTGCAAGAAGGTGGTCACGTTGGTTATGTTGACGGAAGTTAGCTTATTTTGAGGCGCTGCGTAATATCATTGCGCCTGCGGCACCCATGGTACGGCAGCAAAGTTCCTTGATCATTACGCCGGAATGAGAGTATAGTTCCTAGCCATATCGGCCTAGCAATTGCAACTTTTAATTTTTCGTCGGTCTTAGTACACGATGTAAATACAGAAGAGGCAAGTTTTGAATAGGAAAAATATCGAAGCTCTTTGGTCATTTTTGAGCGAGATGCTAACGGTCTAATCCGATTCAATGATCTATGCTAAGCTAAGCTAAAAGTGCTACCGCCAGACCCGGAGATCGGCTGAATGGATTCAAAAACGCTAAAACTCAACTGTTTAACTCTGGGGGAGTTGGAAAATGGGCCTATTTTCAAAAATAGTGGAGTGTTCCTTTAAGAGTGTAATTTCTTTGAAAAGCAATGCTCTTTGATGTTCGTCCATTAAATAAATCCCACTATTATGAGGACATGGTACTATTAATAAATAAATGCACATTAATTTAGGTACAATAACAATTTCGGGGCACAAATATAGTTTTTGAGTTTTGAAGAAAAAAAAAAGAAATCTTACTATCTGTACACAAGGGCTCATGATGATGAAAGCCGCAAAACCCCATTGCAGAATGAAACGTAACTTGCATAGAGAAATGCCTTAAATGGGCCTATTTTCAAAAATAGTGGAGTGTTCCTTTAAGAGTGTAATTTCTTTGAAAAGCAATGCTCTTTGGTGTTCGTCCATTAAAGAAATCCCACTATTATGAGGACATGGTACTATTAATAAATAAATGCACATTAATTTAGGTACAATAACAATTTCGGGGCACAAATATAGGACGAGTTTTGAAGAAAAAAAAAAGAAATCTTACTATCTGTACACAAGGGCTCATGATGATGAAAGCCGCAAAACCCCATCGCAGAATGAAACGTAACTTGCATAGAGAAATGCCTTACTTTGTTAAACGATGAATGCCTTGCGATCGTTCAGCCTCGATCCAGTTCTTAATTCCGAAACTAGCCCTTGAGCTAGAAATAAGTAGAGGAGGAAGACGACTGATAAAACGACTTTAAAGCTGCTAAAGTGAGCAGCGCCCTCTCTGGGTCAAAGCCTTCTTGATTGTTTCACCTTACGGCAAACAGTCCAAACGTGCACAACGTGAAAAGAAAAGTCAAATGAATTCAGTTTGATTAAAGATTACAAAGACAAACAATTTTTCCCCCATTTGAAATATGATGGACAGTCCATAAACATGCATTAAGAACGAAATTACGGACAATTGACAATCATAAATGAACCTGATTTATATTATATTGATAACAAAACAAAAATATAAATGAGTTTCAATTGGTACATCTAATTCATCCATGTAGTGATCTTGAAATATCAACAATCATCTCCACAAAAGGTTCCACATAATAACTTTGATTTGACTTTGCTACAAGAAAATTGCACTGATTTTTGCAAACAACAGTATCAAGTTAAAAACTCCCTTATTCCCTTCCTTCCTTTTCTCCTCAGAGACCGTAAAAGTGAAAAGAAGAAAAAGAGAAAGAGAGAAAAGAGAGAAACTGAGACAGGGACCTGCTGTGCAGTGCATCACAGCGCCTCATCATTGGGCTAATTATGATGAGTATTCTCCCTGCAGGCGCGTGGCTGTGGAAATGTACAGGCTTTGTTCTCCCACATCCTGATGGAGCTGATGGGGCATGGCGCGGTGTAGATGAGCAGCCCCCCCAAATGTGTGGCGCCACCAGGCTCCCCACACGCAGAGAGAGACACTCTCTCACATACATGCGCACACACACATTAACCTTCAGCAGAACATAACAAAATCAAAAGCACCCAAACAGCAATCAACAGCAATGTGTCAAACTCAAACACAAAAGAACGGACAAAGACACAGAGGCACATGAATGCAAAAATCTAAATACAAGGCAATTGTGTCCATAGCATTGAGACTGAAGAGTGTAAAGGAATGCAATAAGTCGAGTTGATAATTTAACAGCATTTCTTTTATGTTTATTTTTCATTGTACAGTAAATCACTGACTAACATTGCACCAGCTCTCTCTTTAAAAGGAAGACAGTCTGTTCCCTTCAGCCGCTGCCACACTATTATAATGATAAACATTAAAACAAACAATAAACACAAAGATTTGGCACAGCAGTTAGCAAAACAGGGAAATGCAGTTAATTCATACATACATACATATATATATATATATATATATATATATATATATATATATATATATATATAT
>NW_015505745.1:567570-568624 GCF_001515645.1 Sinocyclocheilus grahami | reverse complement strand
TATATATATATATATATATATGAAGAATTCGTTTGCAAAAACCGATAAACGCCACTTTAAAAAAATGATTGCCGTGCATTATTCTTCACATATAGCGCGATCTGAACCCTAAACACGTTTTGTCAAAAATGCCGGTTGTGTCCCCTTTCAAGGCATCGCGAGTTCACGTTTTACTGCAGAAGCCGACAAGCGCCCTTGTTGTTTTTGAACAGAGCCGACAAGTCCATTTTAGCGAATCAGCGCGCTGTATTCAGGTCAGGTGACAAGGCTACTTTCACTTTGAAAAAACGTGCTAGCTGAGAGGAGTTTCGTCAATTTTTTTTTATTTATTTAATTTTAATTTTTGATTTGTAATATTTTTTTCTGTCTCCTCTCCTTGTCCTTTCTTTCAAAGTACTGCCCACACTCCAGTCCAGTAGGTGGCGGTAAATGCACCTTTCATGTGGTTTGCCAACCGCCAATAAAATGTAAAGAAGAAGAAGAAGAAGAAGAAGAAGAAGACGAAGAAGAAGAGGAGTTCCGTCAAAGCTGACTAAAAGTGATCGAGGATGGATAATTTCGACGAATACGGAAAATAAAAGCTGAAACGTTTTCACAGAATCTTGCAAAAGCAGCGCGTTACAATTGTGAAGGAAAAGCTCGGTGTATTGTGTGTAATCACATCCGTACAGTTTATGATCACAACAACAACAACAACGTTTGTCAGGCATCTACATTGTCATCTGAGGAGATTACAAAGATTAAACGAGTGTTTTTTTTAACTCTAAAACATGAAATATGGAGTTAACTGCTTTTGCCAAAAAACGACTGTTGGAGTTATCTGCTTTTGCTATAAAACAAACAATATAAAAAAATAAAAAAAAACATTCAATGAACGTTAATTTTGTAAATTACCTGTATTTGTGTAAGTTATTATTACTTAATCAAAACAACCCAACTGCAGTTTGATATTACTTGGAATGTGCAATAAAAAACGTGATTATGTTTTTTGCAAATGAACTCTTCATATATATATATATATATATATATATATATATATATATATATATATATA
>NW_015505745.1:556468-567546 GCF_001515645.1 Sinocyclocheilus grahami | reverse complement strand
TGTATGTTGTTTGTAAAAGAACTCTTTATATATATATATATATATATATATATATATATATATATATATATATATACAGTTAATATCAGTGGTATTTGCCTGATCATGTGATCTCAACATGTCATTCCCAACTTATGCAGTAACATATTTTAAAATGTTTTGAAAATGACATTTTTCAACAGTTCCATACAAAAGCATTCTATTAGGTGTGAATGAATGAATAAACTAAAAACACTAAACTTTTTAATTATGTATTTCTATGTTATTCATTTATTTTTATATTTTTAATTGTGTGTAAATGTGTCTGTAATTTAATGTTACCAATGTTTAGGCAATGTAAAGCCTTTTTGCCATGCCAGTTAAAGCTACCTGAATCTTGAATCTACGTACATATATTTTTATTCAAATATATATTATGTTCTATGTTCTAGAATGGGCAAACACAACAAATAAATGCATATTATAGTGATATGCATTAATGAGCCATATGTTTTACAATTATTAATATTATTACAAGATCTCTTGTGAATTAAGTCTGAATTATCAGTAGAACCCAAATAAGCTATAATATCTGAAATAATGCAGTCTGAGGGTGGACAGCTATGAATCAGGAAACAGCACAGGTGAGCAGTGCTTCTCAACTCTCACACACACAAACACATATGATTTAACTGAAAACCCTTAGTGTGTGTTAAGAGTGTCGGTGAGAAAATAACAGGTGCTTGGAGCAACGTACACGCTCGTCTGAACTCCGCCAGACGTTTTGTCTCCAAATTAAATTTGGACTGTTTTGTCCCCACTGAACACAAAATTTCCATATAATTTACCTTATTGTGCGATCCAATAGCAACATGACCGGGCTAATCTCTCCTTCAGTTAACAATCTGAATATTGTGTAGGACAAATGTCAAGTGATATCAATGAGCAATTGTTGGCCTATCAAAGGCCCATATGCTTCAAATCAACTCCAAGTGTAAAAGTGGCCCGAGCTTAAGAGCTTACTTACTTCACCCAATCCTGACAATACACAGTCCGGGAAGCCTTTGTCCAGGGGCCATAATGAGTCAATGGCTTCCTCATAATGACAGAACCAAAGGCACATTCAAGTGCAACACAGTGAAGTTAAGTTTCTCTTTCAGGACTCAATGGGAACAGAGTCCTGGCTGGCTCGTGATGGACTATGGCTGCCATTTAGGCAAGCATGCTCGCAATGGGAGCGAGAGAGGATTAGGGTGCTTGTGAATGGGATAGACAGCTCTTTGAGTGGCCAGTGTGTGTGTGTGTGTGTGTGTTTAGGGGCCCCAGGCACTCGGTAAGTCTTTGTGGAAGCTGCCCTCTCGCAGACTCGCTCTTCCAGCTCCTCCTCACCACTCAGCTCCTTCTGCCAGGTCCCATCATTCTGGTCACACCGTTAGGCTGATTGTTTACAGCTCTCTTCAAAGCCCAGTGAATAAATGCCCATTTTCTCTCGTCCTCCCCTGCTGCTGAGACTATCAAAGCTCTGGAAGTGGCCCGCAAAGGCCCAGTTTGATTTGGCAAAGACGGCATACACTCACCTCCCCCAAATATACACAAACACACAACAGCGCTGATGTCCAACTTTTACTTGATTCCATCTTTTTTTCTGGCATATGTTTAAGCATTGTTCAAACCAGCTTGGCACTTGCTTTTGAAGCCTGTGCGAGGCCAATTGAATTCAGTTCAATTAAAAAAAGATAATGCTTTTAACTAGAGCTGTCAATTTAACTTAGCGTGATTAATTATTTTTTTAAAAGCAATGCAATCATCAAATACCACCATTGTGTTATTGTTATTATGGTTCCCTTTCAGTCAGTCACGTTCTACGTTACGTCAGTCGTGACTGACGAATTGGGATCTCGCCCGAGAGCCCAATCACCTTCGAGTGTTAACTAAACAAGCCAATGACAGTTGGCGTGCGTGTTGCGCCATGCGCACCCCGCCCCGCAGCGCGGGTATAAAAGGAGAGCGATGTGTGCAAACGCACATCAGCTTACTAAGTCTTGGAAGGCACCTTTTTCTGCCCGAAACCGACTTGGTACCTCCTCCGTCCGGCCCAAGGGTATGTGGACATCCCTCCGGTCAAGCGCGCGATTGCCATGCAGCTCTGCACGCAAAGCGCCGCCGCCTGGAGAGGTAGTCCACGCCTTCCGTCCAGGGCCTGTAAGTTCTCGTCCACTCTGACGGCTAAGGCTTACAGTGCTGCTGGACAGGCCGCTTCCGCCCTGCACGCCATGGCCTTCCTGCAAATCCACCAGGCCAAGGCGTTGAAGCAGTTGCACGAGGGTGGTGCTGACCCGGGTGTGCTGCAGGAACTGCGCACGGCAACGGACCTCGCACTTAGGGCGACGAAAGTCACGGCGCGGGCCCTGGGTCAGATGATGTCCACATTGGTGGTCCAGGAGCGCCAACTATGGCTGACCTTGGCGGATATGAGGGAGGCCGACAAGCATCGCTTCCTGGACTCCCCGATCTCCCAGGCCGGCCTATTCGGCGAAGCGGTTGAGGGCTTTGCCCAACAGTTCTCCGCCGCGCAGAAGCAGACGGAGGCGTTTCGACACATCCTGCCCCGGCGGTCTGCTGCTGTCTGCACCCCACCGCCGGCTGCAGCCCCTCTGTCTGCTCGTCGCCGAGGGCGCCCACCTGCAGCCTCCACTCCGGCACGGCCACAACAGCAGCCTTCACAACGGCCGCAGCGAGGAGCTGGCCGCAGGAAACCGGTGCAGCCCGCCTCCACCCCTGACAAGCCCGTGAAGCGCCAGAGCAGGCGGCGTCCCTGAGACGGGCGACCCAGAGCTCTTGGATCCTGCTCTTCAGGAGATGGTGACTGCACCACTCCTTCCCCCGGAGGAGGGCCGGGTGGAGAATCTTATGTTCCCGCTTGTTTTTGTTCCGGGTAGCCAGTGGTACCCAAAACTTCAATAAAAGAGCAGTTTCCTTTGCCTCCGGGTCCCAAGAGGGCGAGGACTGCGGTGCACGAGACCCAGTCTCTATGGAGCTGGACTCGGTCAACCTCTCAGCACGTCTTTCAGTAGAGCGTGCGCAGTTGATGCTGAACTGCCTGGGGTCCTTCCAGTGCAAGATGGCAGTTCCACTGAAACAATTTCAGAGGCTCCTGGGGCATATGGCATCCGCAGCCGCTGTCACGCTGCTCGGGTTGCTTCATATGAGACAGCTTCAGAGTTGGCTTCACGACCGGGTCCCGAGATGGGCATGGCGACACGGCACTTACCGGGTTTCTGTTACCCCGTTCTGCCATCAGACCCTCAGCCCGTGGACAGATCTTGTCTTCTTCGGACAGATACATAAACTTTTAGTAACTTTTTGTGTGCTATTGTCATTTTTATTATTTTTTAATCTTATATTTAATTTAGCTTTATTTTATTTCAGTTTTAGTTTTAGTCATTTTAGTACTTTAACATTTCATTTGGTTGTTGCTGCTGTCATTCTTATTTACATTTTGTTTACTTTTCATCTAGTATTTATATTTTTTATTGTAAATTATTTTTAATAGTGTTAGTTTTAATTAACAATAATAACTCTGGGAAAATGACTTTTATTGGCATGATGTATAGGTTAATTCAGTCATACTGAATTATATTTTTGACTTTAACATTAATACTAATGGTTAAAAATGAAATTGTTTAACAGTCAAATTACACTGATTGTTAAATGATAGTTAGATACATATATGCTTATGTCAAATGTGTCAATAAATTACAGATTTGTAATTCTGTCCAACTTGTAATTTGGGCTTCTTTCTTAGGATCATCCCCTTTTTCAAACATTACTCTTCATTAGTTTGGCCGAATTGCACTTATTCATCAACCCTTTTGAGACACTCAGGCTGAAGTAACAGGAGTTGGCAGAATTGTTTTTCTTTGGCCTGCACATCCCAAGGCTTCTTAAGTGTCTTTGTGTGTGCGAACCTCTTATGAATGCCCATAATCCAGTTTTATTGAGAGAGGCAATTCTGCCTCTCAAAGTAACAACATTAACTGAGATGAATAGAACATCAATGGTGCAAAGAAAATTTGTGGCCCCCATTCAAATGGAATTGCTATGCAGTTTCAATTGGGTAAACATAGATTTTATTTTCCTTCTTCTTTCTCCTCTACATTTCTGTTTTAACAAAGAGGTCTGGAAATGTTTAAATGGAAATAAATGCAACATGACAGAAACAAATTCGGCAAACATTGCATATGAAGCAGGTGCATTGGTGATGAAAATGCAGTGAGGGAGAAGGAATGAGGATGGAAGTGGCTCCAGTGGGGCTTTGATCATAGTTGTGGTCATAGTGGAGATCTTTCATATGATGCTCTGATGATGAGACTGGAGCGTCTGTTTATGTGACAGATTGATCTATCTAACTGTATTCAAGTGAACTCTCATCTTCAGGAATCAGCTGGCTGTGAGTGTCAGCCAGTTCACAGCATTTGTTGTAGCTAAAACAAACATTTACAGAATCGTGTGATGTTTTATGATACTGCTTTTGAAGATGCATTTGCCTCCAAATAATGTACAGCTTTATTCATTAAAAGGTTTTCAAGCTATCTATTAATATTGGTTTACTATTATTTAAAATAAATAAATAAATAAAATCTGAAATGCAGTTATTAAAAAAATTATAATAAAGTTGTTGAAGTTTGGGTCGGAGATGCTAATGTACAATTGTAAAATGGATAATTATGTCTGTTTAGATGTTTGTTTCTCAGGGCTCCCAAATAATTTCCCCTGCCAAACAATAGAGATTAAAGGAAAGAAAAAAAATCAGTAAACAAGTGGAAAAGGTGCTGGTAATTTTCTGCAAGGACATTATCCTTTAAATTTACTGACATAATGTTCAACCTTAAAAAACAACACAATGCAATATTTAATTCAAAATACGGGTAAAACGTGTAAAAAATTTATAAAATAAAGGAATCCAATCAAATTAATAAAATCACACACATACATATACCATATGAATGCTGCAAATATTTGTATATTATATTATATTATATTATATTGACTACAAGCTATAGTCATAATGTTCATAGCAAACAAAATGTAAAAGTATATTTTAACAAGAGGTTTGGAAGGGTCATTTACAAATATCTAAATGTCATCTAAGTAATATTGTATAATAATATTGATTAATTACCATGACTTGTCTTAATGAATTAGAAAAAAAATAATGAAAGTTATTTACCACATACCTGTATTTTAAAGTTTTCTAGTTTTTACTGTAAGTACAGTAGAAGGAAAGCCCAGGAGGGTGTGTGTTGAGTGTGTGTATGATGCGTAGACAAGGAGGGATTTGACCTCATGACCTGCCGGTGGGTGACTCAGGGGGCAAATATGCAGAGATGCGAGTCGGTACCAGTGTGTGTAAAGGCCTGTGATCTGTCTCTTCCAAATGCGGCCCGTCTCTGGGGAGCAGAGGAAGGATACTTTCGCTTGGGTACCTCCAGACTCCCATAAGACCCACGAGGCGCAAGTCCCACCCGCAGCGCTCTAACCACAAGCTTCTGTTCTAATGGCTTACAGGTGGCGAGGCAAGAGACAGAGCTTCTCACACTCTCACACTTTAGGGGCACAAGCAAAAATATGAAATGTTCAAGAAATATTGAAGGTTAAAAGGGATAGTTCACCCAAAAATGAAAATACTGACATTACTTACTTCATGGCCTTATGTCTTCTGTGGAACACAAAATAAGATACTTTTAAAGATGCATCAGTGCTTTTTTGTCCAAACAATGAAAGTCAGTGGGGTCCAATGTATTTTTAGATATTTTATAGACAAAACCGTTCTTCAAAATATAATTTTTTTGTTTTGCAGAAGAAAGAAATTCATACTGGTTTGGAACAACATAATTTTTTTTGCTGAACTATCCCTTTAAGCTATATTTATTTACCACATAAAAAATTGACTTGTATCTCAGTTTGTAAACACAAACAAAAATTGTCTGGGATAAGCGTTAAACACCTATTCAAACTTTTAATTTTGACTGTTTACTTTTGCAAATTTCATTTTAGTTGCAATCTACATTCAGTTTGTTCCACATGACCCAAGTTAATAATATTTCATCCCATCTCAGCCATAAACAAATCAACATGGATCATAATATTTCTGATAATAAACATAACAGAGCTCTCTTGCTTTCTCCAGATATCATTGCTGCTCATTTAAATCTAAATGTAGCGAGCTGAATGGCCCATGAGGAGCCATGTGTGCCAGTGTTGGGGCTACATTGCGCCAGCGTTATTGGTCCGGTCTGGTCATGAGACTATGATTAGGGCCACAGGTGTGCCATTCTCATTCCCATCATTAAGTAGGGGTTTGGCACTGATAGGTGCTCGCTTTGGCCACACAATGGCTGCCGCAGCTGTCAAAACATATTATGTGTGCAGCTTCCCCATCTCTACTCTTCAGCTTGTACCAGAAAACACACTGTAATTACTCAACTGGACAACCAGCTCAGCCTTCCTCAGGAGAACCATGTCAAGACACACACCTGAGGGACACGGACCCTGCTGGAAAAGGAGAAAACACGTCAACAGTTGGCCATTGTCTCATGATCTGCGTTCCTCAGTGTAAATAATGAAAGAGAGAGAGAAACCGTCTTGATGCAGTCTTCTTGTAAGGGAGACTGGTTCTGATGCAAAAGTTAAATTACACAAATGCATATTTCTCTCTTGCCGTGATTCTGTATGTTGGTTTCAAACAAGTTCAAAACCTGCTTACATTAAAATATATTTTTAAACTAAATGTTCATGGCGCAATTGTGCTCAGGTGCGTGTCCGAATCCACTTTTGCTAGCTTAAAAGACCCCTGAAGCAGCCACACATGAAGGCTCCACAACTCCGAGCTGGGGTGCCATATTATGCCGATGTCAGAGCGTCTCCATCAGCGGGGAATGAGTCAGCGAGAAGAAAACAGTGGGCAGTGCATATTCTCTCTCATCACAAACAGATCCACCTCCATCTTCCTGAAGCGGTCCTAAATCGTCAGAATTGGGGGGCATGCGCACGTATCCGTGGTAGCGTGGATGCACACCGATTGGGGTGCAGACCACGACTTCACCACGTGTTCTTGGACGTCTAGGAAAAAAGGTAACTTCCTCCTCAAAGCGGCCTGACTGGAAGTACCAGGAGTCGAGTTTATTCCTGGCAGGTTCCTCCGGAGCATCCCAGTTAAGGTTGAGTTCCTTAACCACCTTAGCAAGAACCCTGGCAAGCTCATCATGGAGGTTAGCAGGGCCCTTGGTGTCTGGGCGGTCTGACCCTGACTTGGTTACGCCTGTTGTTTACACTACCCTGGCATTTTCGACTTTTGGCGTGGCTGCCCACATTCGCTCTGCGTATCCTTGACGACCGTGTAAACAATAACATCATGCTCATTGTTGTACCCATCGATATGCATACGTAGATGCCTCATTAGCAATTGTTTCTGTGGGCCACTATATGTAAGCCGTCTGCCATATTATAAGGGTCAACTTGACATCATTCACCATAATAATCGATGAATATTCGAAGATGCCACAATCTTTACATATCTATGGTTCCGCCCCTCTCTCACATTCTCACCTGTGAAAGGTTATCCCGTTTCTTTGGGAATTTAAATCCCAGCGGTTTTTACAACCATTGGCTGTGCAGGATTGTGTCATCTTCAAATACTGTATACAGTATATCCACTGAAATATAAGTGTTGTATTATGTTGAATTTTATTTTCTGTGAACAGCTGGAAAGAGATAAGCTTGTTTTAAGCTGCATTGCACCTTGATCATGCAAACTGTAAATTATGTTTACTTACGCTGTAAATTGTGGGCTGAAATCTAAAATGTTACTTCACTTTTCAGTTCAACATTTCATTCAAATATTTATGCTGATAATATATTTTGCAATGAAAAAAAGTATTAAATGATAAAAATGCAAAAAAAGAAAAATTTCACTGGTGACCTCAGATCCCCAAAATAAAACTTTAATGCAAGTCCTGGGACAGACTGAATAAAGTCTTCATGTTGTCCTGGTCAGCTCTGATCAGACCTGAGTTAGCTTCACATGGGATCTCATGAATGGTCTCTGTTGTGTTCATTCTCCCACAATCTGTCCCACTATAATATCACAATGCACTAAACATCTAGAATGACCATTGAAAAGAAAAAGCAAAGAAATCAGAGGATGAAAGACATCCCTTCATAATTTGAGCCATTCTTTGAGAGAATATCTCTCGCGTTGACCCCTACTGACCTG
Organism: Sinocyclocheilus grahami; assembly: GCF_001515645.1. NCBI lineage: Eukaryota > Metazoa > Chordata > Actinopteri > Cypriniformes > Cyprinidae > Sinocyclocheilus > Sinocyclocheilus grahami. Next base: position 559,292 of record NW_015505745.1, on the reverse strand, counting down.
CAGGCCATGCTGGGGTCCCTCACTGGTCTTGTTGTAGGGAGGGACGGCGGCATCTGTGAGCAAGAGTGGCGGTTGGTCTCTCCTGCCCTTGGGGGACAGCGGTGGACCTCAGAGAGAGAAGAGCAGTGGTGGACATGTTTAGCGCCTTTAATTGCATACTCCACCCTGTGTCCTTGTTACGGGGCAGTGCCCCTGCTTTCATGCTGAGGGCAGTTCTCATGGCCCCGGCTCGTTTCCCATCTCTCCCCAGGGGCCCCACACAGACCTCACTGTTCACTGCAGACAGGAGACCCTCAGCCAGGTGAAATAAAGATGGCTGGCTTCAGGCAAAAACAGCGAGGGAGGGGGGTAAAGGGCTTGTTTATGCTGTGGTATATGTATGTACATTGATGTAGATTTCATAGTGAGATTGATCGCTCTCTCCTTTCACAGCATCTCTACACATCTTTTGCCACTGCTGACAAGCTGAAGCCACTGATATTACAGGCCTTTCGTAATTTTATTACTGATGATTCATTCTAAAACAGGGGTGTCAAACTCAGTTCCTGGAGGGCCGGAGCCCTGCAGAGTTTTGTTCCAACCCTGCTCCAACACACAGTTTTCAAATAAGCCTGAAGAACTTGATTAGTTAGATGAGGTGTGTTTAATTAGGGTTGAATCTAAACTCTGCAGGGATCAGTGCCTATTGATCTTTTGTCAGTATGTTGTACATTTTAGTTTGATCAGAATTTCCCATTCACAAAAATATTCTAAATTAAGACATTTACATTTGCATTCTTACATTTGCAAATTGATAAAAAAAACATGGACAAAGGATGTAAATTACCAATGTTGCTATAATCCTGTATGTTTACATTTGTATTTTACAATGATGTTTATTCACGTGCATTATCCCATTTAATAAAAAAATTAAAATTGTGAAAACCCATATGACCCCCAGTCTCCGTATAAACTGACATTAAAGTCACATTAAATTAAGTCACATTAAATCTTATTTCAAGAATGGTGATAGATTTGTACTGGATAATAAGAATATCATACTGATTAATAACGATGAATTGTGTTTTGAGTACCTTATTATTTAACGGAGTGTAAATGTACACTGAAAACAAATGAAAATGTGCCACTGGAGTAAGACAAAATCCACTCATATTAAATATGCATTCTCTGAAAACAAGTCTTACTCTTAATCTTATGCAGTGTTGTTTCTCAAGTAGATTTATCTTGTTTCAAGGATTTTTAGATATTTTAGAAAAATATATAAACAATATTATTATCTCTATAGGTTTATATATATATATATATACATTTCATAATGATAATTCTAGTTTTTACAGTCTAATGTGAATTATGTCTTCTGAGATGCGATCAAAGCATTCCTGAAAGCCTTTATCTCTCCCCAGTCTTTGCACCTGTGGCTCTGGGATATTTTCTGCACAATTTAATTCTGCGATACTCGCTGGCTGTTGCTTATCAAGTGGAGGGCTGGATGTTTTGTGTGTGTGTGTGTGTGTGTGTGTGTGTACATGTGTGGTTCCTGGTCTGGACAGGAACTGGCAATGTGCCATGCTCTGACGGCCAGCCGTACCAGGTGTGCAGAGCCCAGGTGTGTTTCTATGAATAACACAATGAGCCAGTACAAACAGAGGGAGAGAGAGGGAAAGAAAGCATGCAAATAGACAATACGTAGTGTCATAGCTCACCTGTTGAACACCTGCGATGTGCTGTCCAAAACACACAGATACATATTTCAAAAGCGGATTCTAAACTGCTTAAAATGTATTTGTCTCTGTTTACCTTCCTTTCCCCAGTTCTGGATGAATGCAGCAGCACTCTTAAACAAACTCATAATTCACATGAATCAGATTTCACTGTGTCCTCTCCCTTACACATTCTATTTGGGTTGCTCTGCTCTGATATTAAAAGGACATCTGGGATTAGGGATCCAATCAGGGTGTGTGATAGGCTCAGAAATCCTTTAAGTCTGGCATTACCACACACCTCACAAAGCACAGAGGTGTTCTAATCCACACAGTCGCCAATCCTGCTAATGCATGCACATCAGTCTCACACACGCCGTGGCTTTGCTCTCTCATCACCCTGCATTCTGTTCCCTACAAAAACACGACAGCCTCCAAGTGGCCCTAATATGCAAATTTAATATTACTTTGTAAATGTTGATGTCTGGTGAGGCATTGTTCTCTTGTATCTGAGGCCATAGATCATTCTGATCACAACTAGCCCTACACTGTAAACATACAGTATGTCAATATGCTTCATGAGGTAATATTTAACTTTTAAATAATTTTTTTAAATAATTAAAAATATATATATATCGTTGTATTCATACAGTATATCATAAGCTTTTATATGTTTTGTCTGTTTTTCATGCAATGGTCAGTTTTGAGATTTGGCTTTTCACAAGTGGAAAGAAAACATCCAAAATACACTTTTAAAGGGATAGCTCACCCAGAAATATTTCCCCCCCTATACTATGGAAGGCAGTAGCTACTGTCAACTGTTTGGTTACCAGTATTCTTCATGGTGATTTTTTTTCTTGCTGTTGACAGTATTTTCTGATTTAAGAAGTGATAAAAAGAGATATCTAAAATCTTTCAAAAAATTAAGCAAGAATTTTGAACCTCGCTTTATCCAGTGTTCACATTTATGTCCTGGATATGCAAATTAGTGCATATTTAATTAGACAGTGCCTCCTTTGAATATTTAAACATAACATTTCAGAAAACTTGTAATACAAAAAAAAATGTCTTAATGTACTGTGATTAATCAACTGGGGAAAGTAGTGTATATATATATATATATA
>NW_015505745.1:551710-556297 GCF_001515645.1 Sinocyclocheilus grahami | reverse complement strand
TATTTATTTATTTATTTATTATTATTATTATTTTTTTAACTGTAGTGTTATGCCTTAAACACACTTTTAAAAGACAATATATTTACATAGAGATTAAATGTTGCATAAGATATTAGCATTTGTTTTCAAAGAATATATCTGGAGTTAATTGTAGTTTTTACACAAAAACTGATTACATTTTCAGATATAGTTAGTTATATTGTCTGAAAACTAGTCCATAATGTCTTATGGTGCAGTCACAGAACTTTATGGTGTGCATTTTCATGGGCATAAAAAGTCCATTGTCTATTGTGTAAATAGTGTAGCGATGTATGAAGTACTGCTCACACAGACGTCACTGTCAAACTAAACAGCTTTCAGTTAGTCAATGTGACAAATCTAGTTGACCAACTTGATGAAATATGTATGGGGATATCTTTTGCCCTATTGTGAAATTCCCATTGGCAGAGATTCCTATCAAAATGGCAAAAAAAAAAAAAAAAAAAAAAAAAAAAGTTCAGAATCGTACGGTTACCGTGTCCCAGCTGCTGTTGGTCCGATGAGCATCCACATGACTGTGGCTGTTTCTGAGGTGCTGCTTTTCAGCATCATGGTCATGTTCCCCTCCACCCAGGTTTAAAGCAAAAAGGAAAAAAAAAAAAAAAAAAAAAAAAAATACTGTATATGTGGCTGTGCCTCCCAAAATGATGTACATATACTTTTTTACTGGAAAATAAGACACAAATATAAGAAAATTATCTTTGAAAGTGTATTATTCCAGTTAAAATATTATATTTATTATTGAATTAAATAACCTATTATCATTTGTTAATAGAACATTAACATTAAAAAATTTAAATAACACTTACATTAGCCAATGTAAAAGTGGCTCAACCAACTCAAATACAAAAGTAGGTCAAATAGAAATGTCTCTTAATATAACCCCAAATTAATTCACCCCAAAATTAAAATAATAGTATAAAAATATGCATAGATTATATAATTTAGCATTTAACTTGCATTCACGTCAACGTATTGACATGAAATTCCCACAATAATTAGAAATAAGAATAACAACCACATTTTCAGTCTTGGCTGAACTGTTACTTCAAGAAAACAGCACATTTTTACTGCAGAGTGAATGTATAATATAATATATTGTTGAAATATGCACAAATATAGATCTGATTTGCTCTGTAAGTGATGGATATAAAGCTCTTTATAGTAGTGTGCATCAGACCGCTGCAAAATCTGGAAATGCAATTGTATAATCATCCCTAATTGTGTATATGATGCACCGACTCTTTGAAATGCAAATACGCTGCAGGTAGCATGAAAGCATTACACAAAATAATTATTTGGGGGGGAAAAGTGCACGTGTGGGAGAAGAAAGCAAAAATAACGAGGGACAGGTGGAGAAAAATAGAGATGGGAAAAGAATGTTGTAAGAGAGACAGAGAGAAATGAGAAGGTAGGTGTTCCCTGTGTGGGATTAGTGGCTGTGTGTGATGTGGATCATGCGCTCCGGTGCCGCCAGCACACCCTTAATGACTGAGTGGGATACTGTTACTGACACATATTGGGGCTGCGTTATAAGGGTTGCCAGACCCACCTGTCACAAAGGAATATGAAGGGAGGGTAAAAGAGAAGAGGGGAGATGAAGGTAATAGTAAGATAAGAAGGTAATAGTAACTATACAGAGAGGAAGAGAGAGAGAGAGAGAGAGAGAGAGAGAGAGAGAGTAAATGAGCCTCTCCTGAGAGTGACCCTCCTCTCGTCTCTCGCCTGTCTGTCAGTGCTGCAGGTGTCTGCACAGTCAGTGAGAACAAGTGTGTGCTTCACTGGAGCATGCAGCTAGACCAGGAAGTGCTCTGAATACTGAAATCTCACACACACACACACACACACACACAAACAATACACAGGAAACACTGAGAGTAGAAAAGATATACAAAAAAGTGGACATGCACTGAATGCTTAAAATACTTATTCTGTTGCCCTGCATGTCACAGGTTGTGGATGGCATTGTCCTGGATGGTCCTGTCTTTTCAATATTATTTCATCATCATTTTGTGGTTTTTAGTCCATGTCTTTAAGCTTTGAGGTCATCTATTACAAATATACTCCTACATTTTTAGAATGGGAATGACCCTCCCCCAAATTCCAGAGGACACACCCTCATCAAGTGATTAAATGGGTCTTTAACGGAAAGAGTATATTAAATAAAATCTATCTATCTATCTATTATTATTTACTATTTACTATTATTTATTATTTACTACTATTACTATTATTATCTATTATTGAGAATATAATGCAGCATAGTATAGAGCATGAGAAAGTTCATCTAAAGTTCAACTGATAAGTCTGGAGTAAAGGTTTTGAAATAAAGAAATATTCCTATAGCCAAGCAGTGCAGACACTTGCATAAATCATCAATTAAGTGCAGCATTGCTCAAGTCTGACCTGTTAATTTCAGAGGCTTAACTCTTAACACTTACTGACAGCAAAAAGCACAAGCAGAAATGCAGTAAGAATCAGAGGTAGCTGACGATGGACTGGCTGCAGGTATAGCAAGACTGAACACTTCCATTTCACACTACTTCTGGACATGATTATGATTCATCACAGAACCAACAGGATTTTTTGTCTGAGGGAAATGCATGTTCGTGTGTGGGAAGTTCTCTCAGCTATAGAAAGCAGGAGGTTGACCTGAGCTGAAGTAATTACTCCAGCTGACATACTTCATATGACTAATGAGACAATCTCAGGCCACCGCAACCAGTCCATTTGTCACCCAAAGCTATGGCACCACAGAACGCAAACTCCTGGCAGCGCTGCTAAGGTCACGGTAAACGGCGCTTCAGTAGCACCTGATTAATTCCCATGTAAAGGCATGGAAATAAAATTCAACTGATCATTTCCAATTGGCTAAGATCTCTAGGATGTCAAGGCAGCCAAGGTCGTAGAACCTTTTGTAGAGCACATTAATTACAGAAAACCATGTAAGGACTTCTTAAGATCTTATAACGGGCAGCGTGTCAGAAATCGATACGAATGTTGCAGGAAATGTACTATAGATCAATGAGAACAGTCAGCCAGCAGTCCCTCCTTAGGAATGAAGGTAACAACAAAGACAGCCACGAGACGAAGGAACCAAGGTCAAAGACTCGTGAAGATGAAAAATCACTAGAGTATGGTAGGTTAATGTTCATTTTTGACTCTTTTATCGATTGATGCGTTGTATGTTGATGTTATTTGCACGATATAAAGCCAGGTTTAAGTTTTCGTAAGAATATCTCAGTTTCCCGAGTGGAGCTGTATTAACTGGTCTTTTCCTCCGGCCGCAGCGCCGCTGGCAGAGGCAGACCAGCGGGAGATGAGAGTCACAGAGGTATGTTAAAACACATCTGCACTGAAGAAATTACACTTTGCTACAATGTAAAGTAGTGAGTGTACAGCTTGTATCTTCTTTTCCTTTCGGCTGTTCCCCACAGTGAATCATCTGCCTCCATCTAGCCCTATCTCCTTCTGCATCCTCTTCTCTCAGACCGATTACCTTCATGTCTTCCTTCACTACATCCATAAACCTCCTCTTTGGTCTTCCTCTCGGCCTCCTGCCTGGCAGCTCTAACCTCAGCATCCTTTTCCCGATATATTCACTCTCCCTCCTCTGAACATGTCCAAACCATCTCAACCTGGCCTCTCTAACTTTGTCTCCAAAACATCTCACATGTGCTGTCCCTCTGATGTACTCATTCCTGATCCTATCCATCCTCGTCACTCCCAAAGAGAACCTCAACATCTTCAGCTCTGCTACCTCTAACTCTTCCTCCTGTCTTTTCCTCAGTGCAACTGTCTCCAAACCAAACAACATCGCTGGTCTCACTACTGTCCTGTACACATTTCCTTTCATTCTTGCTGGTACTCTTTTATCACACAACAAACCTGACACTTTTCTCCACCCATTCCAACCTGCCTGCACACGCTTCTTCCCCTCTTTCCACACTCCCCATTGCTCTGGAATGTTGACCCTAAGTACTTAAAATCCTGCACCTTCTTTATCTCTTCTCCCTGTAACCTCACTGTTCCACTTGGATCCCTCTCATTCACACACATGTATTCTGTCTTGCTGCGACTAACCTTCATTCCTCTTCTCTCCAGAGCAAACCTCCACCTCTCTAGCCTTTCCTCCACCTGCTCCCTGCTCTCACTACAGATCACAATGTCATCCGCAAACATCATAGTCCATGGAGATTCCTGTCTGACCTCATCTGTCAGCCTGTCCATCACCACCGCAAACAAGAAGGGGCTCAAAGTGGATCCTTGGTGCAGTCCCACCTTCACCGTGAACTCCTCTGTCTCACCTACCGCACACCTTACCACTGTCCTACTGCTCTCATACATATCCTGCACCACTCTAACATACTTCTCTGCCACTCCAGACCTCCTCATACAATACCACAGCTCTTCTCTTGGCACCCTGTCATACGCTTTCTCTAAGTCTACAAAGACACAATGCAGCTCTTTCCGACCCTCTCTGTACTTCTCCATCAACATTCTCAACGCAAATAACGCATCTGTAGTGCTCTTTCTTGGTATGAAACC
>NW_015505745.1:520539-551624 GCF_001515645.1 Sinocyclocheilus grahami | reverse complement strand
GCGAAGGAAGTACAACCTCTGCTGGGCCTTTTTCACAATGGAGTCAATGTGAGTGTCCCACTTCAGGTCCTGAGAGATTGTGGTGCCCAGGAACCCGAATGACTCCACTGCAGTTTCCCTCACCCTCCTGACACCTGTCAACACATTTCCATCTCTATCTTTAATCACTCTAACTTGCTGCACATCCTTTACATCTCTATCCCTCTGCCTCGCCAACCGATACAAATCCCTCTCACCTTCCTTACTATCTAACCTTGCATACAAGTCCTCATAAGCTTTCTGTTTGGCCTTTGCCACCTTTATCTTAACCTCACGCAGCATCTCCCTATATTCCTCTCTACTTTCCTCCGTCCTCTCACTGTCCCACTTCTTCCAAGCTAACCTCTTCCTCTGGATACTCTCCTGAACTTCCTCATTCCACCACCAAGTCTCCTTGTCTTCTTTCCTCCTTCCAGATGACACACCTAGCACCTTCCTACCTGTCTCCCTGATCACTTTGCTCCCTTTCCACCTGGTCTCCTGGACACACATAATGTTGACTTTCCTCCTCTGCATCATATCTACCAGCTCCCTGCCTTTACCTGTCATCGTACCAACATTCAAAGTCCCTACTTTCAGTCCTAAACTCCTGCCTTTCCTCTTCTCTCTCTGCCTACGGACACACCTTCCTCCTCTCACACAACTTCCTCCTCTCCCAATTTCCACCAGTGCCCTGTAGGTCAACGGCACCGATGGCGGTCGTTGTTAACCCGGACCCCGACCGATCCGGTATGGAAGTCATGTTCGTAATTCGCATAATGAATTTGGCAAAAGTTTTACGTCGGATGCCCTTCCTGACACAACCCTCTCTATTTATCCGGGCTTGGGACCGGCACAAAAGGTACACTGGCTTGTGACCTCCTGTGGCTAGATTGAGTGTACAGCTTGTATAACAGTGTTAATTTGCTGTCTCCTCAAAATAACTCAACACACAGCCATTCATGTCTAAACCGCTGGCCACAAATCAAACAGAAGGTGGAGGAACGCAAGGTCTCTAACATCCACCAGCTCCATGATGTCATCATGGAGGAGTGGAAGAGGACTCCAGTGGCAACCTGTGAAGCTCTGGTGAACTCCATGCCCAAGAGGGTTAAGGCAGTGCTGGAAAATAATGGTGGCCATACAAAATATTGACACTTTGGGCCCAATTTGGACATTTTCACTTAGGGCTGTACTCACTTTTGTGGCCAGCGGTTTAGACATGAAGTGTGTTGAGTTATTTTGAGAGGACAGCACATTTACATTGTTATACAAGCTGTACACTCACTACTTTACATTGTAGCAAAGTGTAATTTCTTCAGTGTTGTTACATGAAAAGATAAAATATTTACAAAAATGTGAGGGGTGTACTCACTTCTGTGAGATACTGTATATATATATATAAATTCATAATTCATTTATATATTTATATAATTTTGAATGTTGAGATTGATGTGAAAAAAATTACACACATATATTTACAAACAAAATATTATTCTTTCACATGAATAATCTCAACATTCAAAATATCATTAAGATATACAAAAAATATCATTAAGATATACAAAAAATATCCAAAATTAAAAAATAAATATGTATGATTCAACATAAAAAAAAATATATTAGGATGTTTATATATTAAACATTTCAGTCATTTAAATATGACATATATTTAAATATGAATATTAAATAAATTAAAAACGAAATATATAATTAATGTAATGATTTCTTGAACATTGGTGCTTACACAAATACATTTTCACAAATTATAAATATCATATATTTTAATATTATTTTAATAATAATATTTAAATATGAAAATAATATTATTTCCTAAATATATTTACATATTAAACATCTTAACAATCATTTTAATATATATGAACGGGAAAAAAAACAATGTATTTTTGAATAATTTGCACACATTGATGGCACCTTTTGCCAGAATGCTCATCAAACTGATATTGCTTTGATATTTAAGATGCAACGCTGACACCAAAGATGATAGTAGCACATTTATAAACCCATGCAGCCACTACAGTATAGCCGTAGAGATAATTACGGATGCAGTGCCATTTTCCAGAGCTAAATTCGGCTTCCACTGTTTGCTCACTACTGGCCACCTGTTGCTGCTAATGAGTGTAGTGGGGTGTGAATGTGAACAGCTCCCAGCTGTAGCCCGGGGTTCATGAACTAACACAGCGATACTGGATATAATTGACATTGGTGGCATTGGGCATGGTTAGGCCGGGCTCCTACAGTTTAACTGCCATTGACTTAATGACCGAGGCAGAGGGGCGCTCACACCGCTAACCCCAGAGCATGTGGCCTCTCGGGAGGGTTTCTACAGCCAGGGCAACCATGGCAACAGCTGAGCCTTACCTGCTAACTTACACAAACATTGCCCGCACACACCCACATACAAACACAAAAACCCAGCTCAAGAGTTTAACAAGACACAATGAGAGGGAAGGAATGAGGGGACTTCCTTATAAGTCAAGTTCGCAACTACCTGCAACAAAAAGCCCCAGAATGTAGTCAAGTGTACATCCACCAGTGACACAATTTTACTGTGCAAATTGGGTTTAAAATATGGCTGGCCAACAAACAGTGTGCACTGTTCTGACAAGTGAGAGAATCTAGGAAATCATAGAAAGTATTTATGCAAACAGCACTCATAACAAGTGGACACTGATGCGTCACTTCACAAAAAGTAGGGAAATTTACCCATTAGTCATTGTACACCAACTTTTTTATTTAATTATTCTACTTAACCTCACAATTAACAACAGACAACTTTCTATGCAGTTGTTAAATGTGTACAAGATTCAACAAATGTGCATGAGATTCAATCACTGTAATTACCATTTTCATTATCATTACATAATATTTTAAAAAACAGATTATTAAACTAACCAATTGACACTTATTCTTATATTAAACACTGAAACATTCATTTAAAACTAAATTCAGAGGAATCATCTATCTATCTATAACTAATCTGTCTATCTGTCTGTATATCTATATTTAAATTTTATTTTTTAAACTGATAAAATATATCAGACTTAAATATTTATTATATTTTATTTTTGTATAATTTGCCATACTAATTTTAAACCCCTAAATTTAGTGGAAATTGACTGCTGAGATGACAATAATAAAAAATATTTAAAGAAGAAATTATGTTTATTTAAATTTGCATATAATCATCCTTTAAAGAAACTCCCTACTAAGTGTGCAGTAAACACTGCGTAGGGACCCTGTGAATCTGAGCACAGCTTGAGTCTTTAAATGTGCACAGGACGATGTGCTTCGGTCTCGTAGTGTGTGTTTTTGCTTGACATTAACAAGTCGAATGCCACAAGGCACTGAAACAGATACTATTTATACGCTCAACATTGTTATACGATTTCGAAAATGAATACAATAAGCTTTTATCAATATCAATGTGTTTTGACAATGTTTATTATTTTATCTCAAGTATGATAGAAACAAGAGAAGAAAAACTAGCAAAGCAGTCAACAAGGAACACGAGACTCTTTGTTTTGGTTTGGTTTAATTCAGTCTCACTATGAAAGAATTTGGAAAGCTCTTGAGTCCAAATCAAAGACAGGCTACAAAAATGTTTTGTTCAATAGGGCATCAATCCTTGAATTAATGATAACAATCAGACGTCCCAGGAAAATAAGGGCTGAGCAGTGAAGAGGTTGTCCTGAGTTAGACACATATACCTCATGCAGGGAAAGATAAAACAACTCTCACGGCCTGGAATGAAATAAGTCGTTGCTGTGCGTTTGTATGAGATCCAGTGCGCTATACAAAGAGAATGTAAATGAACTTTGAATGTCATCAGCTTCAGCCTTTCATTTTCCACCCTACGACTCTGTCTTCCTCCTACGAACGCACACACAGGCCCAGCAGTGTGTAAAGGAAGCACTGGATGTCAGAGACCAAGGCAGGGCCATGTGTTTTATCTTCTGAGATAGATCAAAAGATGCACGCTAGCTAAACGTTAACAGCACCTCACGCTGATTGATAATGCTTCAAGTGCTGTTTCTATACGTCTCTCTAGAGGTCTCAAACACACACGCATACAAAAGCGGAGAGCACATCAAGATCTATGTGGCAATGCTTGGTATCTTCACTGATGCTCTTCTGGCTTTCAACAACCGAAGTTTGCGGTGTTTGATATGCTAACGAGCTGCACGATGACGAGAAACGAGACAGAGAATGTCAGCATTACACACACAAACAAGATCACAGATTGCCTCTGATCTCCAGCATTGAGATGTTTAGATCTGTAAGAAGTGTTTGTGGTATGGAATGCATTATACCTTTTTGTCTGCCTGGTTTATCTAAAATATCTAAAAAAATTTCTCCACAGGATGGGGATTTTTTTCTCTTCTAAGGATTATGTAATAAAATTCCATCCAATTTGGTTAAAAATTAATCCATCTGTGCTAATACACAATAGTGAGATGGAAATGATTAACGGGATAGTACGGCCAAAAATTAAACTTCTGTCATCATTTACTCACTTTCATGTCATTCCAAACCTCTACGACTTTCTTTTGTGGAACAAAAAAGTTGAGTGAAAACAAAGATGGACCAGGAGTTGTCAAACTCCAAAAAGCACCACAAAAGTATCTTCCAAGTCTCCTGAAGCCATATGATAGCTTTGCCACTGATATTTAAGTTGTTATTCAGTAAAATTCTAGTATTTTATTGTGTAAAAACCAACAGCCTAGAAATTGTGATATAAATAACTCCATTTGTGTTTCATGCTGAGAGCCAAATGCATTTCAAAAGACATGAGAGTGAGTTAGAGATGACAGAAATGTCATTTCTGCGTGAACTATTCCTTTAAAACTAAAAGATCCAAATGGAAAACCAGCTGGTTTTTCAAATCCCAAAGCTGTGGGACATGTGAAGCTTTATTAATAATCAAAAAGGATATCAAGGATAAACACTGAGAAAAAAAAATCTCTGAGATTTTAACTTCATGCTGCTAAGCACTTTAAGACTCATCTTCTTTCAGCTTCTGCTGGTATAAACGGGGACAAAGATAGGAAATGCATAATACAAAAACAATGAGTGGTTCATAGGTTCAGCCACCCAGAATCCTCTGAGATGGCATCTGTGAGAAAAGTCCTTCAGTCCATGTCCACATCCAGATCCAGCTCGGTGCTCAGGTTGAGGTAGAAGAATGCATAGATGCCTAGCAGGAAGACCAAGACAGCCACAATGACCAATATGGTGTCCTGCAATCAGAGAAAAAGAAAAACAGTTTGTTTGCACTTTCTAAAATGTTAGACACTTGGATAATGTATTTAATTAAACTGCTAGCTTGAGCAGCTTGTGTGCACCATGACTTCAATGTGGAAACATAATGACATAGAAATGTGCAGGTTCATTCTGATAAAACCGTTTTACATTCTGAAGCCAGAGAAGAACTTTTTAAAGTTCATTAAATAACTTTTTATTTGATAGTTTTTCAGAAAAATCAATACTTCATAAAACCCAGAAACCAACTGATCTGAAGAACATATAATCTAACATTAAGAACCTTTTTAATCTACAAATAGGGAAGCCTATATACAAAAAAAAAAGTTATCGATCAGACAGCTCTTTGCTGAAAAAGGTGCCAAGACATAATTTTTAAGAGTGTTTATGTAACATTATTAAAATGCATATTTAATACTGATTTAAAATGCCTAAATGCTGCAATGCCATTCTCTAGCAGTTTGAGAATGAAATGCTCTCTTTTCATTGCATGATCATAGACACAAGACTGATCATAACCAAACACAGGTATGTAATTCACACCACAAATGCTCAGCAGAAGAATCAGTATATTTTGGGCTCTTTATCTTTCCTCTCGCTGTGACACAAATAGGGTTTGGCAGACCCAGCAGGCTCAGAGAAAGTTAATCTCCTAGAAATGTCTTTGTTCTAATTAAGAGTTGTTGGGAGCTTAATGCCCGAGCTAAATTGATGATGGCTGAAGGAGTGGTATTCAAGCATAATTTAGATTTAAAGCAGTCATTTATTACCTTTTGTATTAAATTACAATCCTCCGTTTCATTAAGAGCACTCAAGTATTTAACAAAGCAATTGTTCTTCATCTTGATAACTCGTTATCAAACTTTCTAATCAAAACTTGTGTGGTTGTGGGACTTTTTTTGCATCGTTGGAACATTCAGAAGTTGATGTTTTTCTAGAAATGAATTACAATTAGAGAAAACTGCAAGTAAATACCGAAGAAGGCTGAGAACTTTTTCTGCTGAAAAGTTTATACACCTCTTGTAGAATCTCCAAGATTTAATTTTTTTTGTTTATTTAAAGGAATAGTTCAACCAAAAATGAAATTTGGCTCAAAATGTACTCACCCTCAGGCCATTCGAGAGGTTGATGAGTTTGTTTTGTTTTTGTTATCTTAAGAGTTGAATCTGTTCATTGGAACAGATTTGGAGAATTTTAACATTACATCACTTGCTCACCAATGGATCCTCTGCAGTGAATGGGTGCCGTCAGACTGAGAGTCCAAACAGCTGATAAACACATCACAATAATCCACAACATGACTCCAGTCCATCAATTAATGTCTTGTGAAGTGAAAAGCTGCATATTTAGAAGAAACTTATACATTGTTAAGGCTTTTTAACTTCAAACCATTGTTTCTGGCCAAAATACACAATAACGCTTCCTCCAGTGACAAAGCCCATCTCATCCTTTCACATCAAAATACCCTAACATATTTGTTTAGAACTGTTTTTGCTTGTTTCTCTCCTGATTCAGACTAGATGACTTTTTCACTTGAGAAAGCAAGATTATGGATTATGAACTCATATCTTAGCCGGAAGCAACAGTTTAAAGTAAAAAAAAAAAGTTTTTGAAAAACACACAGCTTTTCACTTCATACGACTTTGATTGATGGACTAGGGACATATAAATTGCTTATTAATTATTGTGATGTTTTTTATCAGCTGTTTGGACTTTCATTGTGACGGCACCCATTCACTGCAGAGCATCCATTGGTGAGGAAGTGATGTAATGCAAAATTTCTGCAAATCTGTTCGGATGAAGAAACAAACACATCTACATCTTGGATGGTCTGAGGATGAGGATGACCAGGATTGTTTATGTAATTTCAATTATTTTGCTTTGTGTAATATACTTAAATATCAATAAGAATAGTTTTCAGGGCACAAATAAATAAATAATATTATGTTATATTCATAATTTATTTCAATATTTTTTAAGATAGTGAAGATCTTACAGATTGTGTGGGTATGTAAAACTTTGAGAAAAAGGGTTATGCAAACATGTATCTGCAGGATCTGCAAAATGTTAATTATTTTACCCAAATTTATTAAAATACAGTCCACAAGAGAAAATAGTTGAATTTATAAAAATGACCCCGTTCAAAAGCTTACATACGCTTGATTCTTAATACTGTGTTGTTACTGTGATGATCCACAGCTTTTTTATTTTTTTTTGTGATAGTTGTTCATAAGTCCCTTGTTTGTCCTGAACAGTTCAACTGGCCGCTGTTCTTCGGAAAAATCCTTCAGGTCCCACAAATTATTTGGTTTTCCAGTATCTTTTGCATATTTGAACCCTTTTCAACAATGACTGCATGATTTTGAGATCCATCTTTTCACGCTGAGGACAACTGAAGGACTCATACGCAACTATAACAAAAGGTTCAAACCCTCACTGATGCTCCAGAGGGAAAAATGATGCTTTAAGAGCCATTAAACTTTTTGAATTTGAAGATCAGGGTAAACTGAACTTATTTTGTCAATGTTAATTATTTTACCCAAATTTATTAAAATACAGTCCACAAGAGAAAATAGTTGAATTTATAAAAATGACCCCGTTCAAAAGCTTACATACGCTTGATTCTTAATACTGTGTTGTTACTGTGATGATCCACAGCTTTTTTATTTTTTTTTGTGATAGTTGTTCATAAGTCCCTTGTTTGTCCTGAACAGTTCAACTGGCCGCTGTTCTTCGGAAAAATCCTTCAGGTCCCACAAATTATTTGGTTTCCCACAAACTCTTATTTTCTCTTGTGGACTATGTGTAAATGACTTTTATGTGTAATATCTTATTCAGGTCAGAACTAAATAAGAAAAATGATGCTTTAAGAGCCATTAAACTTTTTGAATTTGAAGATCAGGGTAAACTGAACTTATTTTGTCTTCTGGGAAACATCTAAGTATCTTCTGTAGCATATGAAGGGTAGTACTAAATGAAAAAAAAAATGATATGAAGACAGAATTAGAAAAATTACACGCATGTACAAATGTACACAGGAGAAAATAAGAGTTGAATTTATAAAAATGACCCCATTTAAAACTTTACATCCCGGTAACAACACAGTATTACGAATCAAGCAAACTTTTGAACGGGGTAATTTTTATAAATTCAACTCTTATTTTCTCTTGTGGACTATGTGTAAATGACTTTTATGTGTAATATCTTATTCAGGTCAGAACTAAATAAAAAAATTACATGCATTTTGTATGATCCCTCTTATTTTGGTAAAATAATTAACATTTTGCAGATACTGCAAAGTGTGTGTAAAATTTTGTCCACAATCTAGGAGGCAATTTGATACACAATCTATGATTGTAAACAAGACCTTAATTTGCTAATAAGCTAAAGGAATGTGATGAATGCCAATAATTTAGCCTTTGCAGCCATGCATCCTCCTGTAGTGTTGTCTTTTAATGTATTTTCTTCAAAGGCAGAAGCACTTAGAAAAAGAATGAAAGCTTGACAGAAAGAGAGAAAGTGAAATAATCCTCACATCTATCTATTCCCCCTCCTGTGTTCATTCACACATAAACACACACACACACACACACACACATACACACATCAAACACAGAGCAGCATGCAAATCCACCCCGAGCAGGCAGAGATAAGCCACCCAGCAAACAGGAGGCTAATAATAATTCTAGCAGATAAATTGTAAGGGGCTATTAAAAGCCTCCACGACGGCCATGACTATCTGTGTACAAGCTGTGGCGGCAGTCATCAGTGTGTATGTCCTCATTAGCACTCGCTGCCCGCTGCATTTATCTTGTTCCAGCCAGACTCCAAACAGCTTAAGCCTCTCTTAATTGGAAAACTTTTAAATTTCATGCACTTTAGTTTCATACATTACCAGAGGCTTACGCTGATTCACGTTCTTTATTTAACCGCTTTGTGACGGAGCCTAAGTGTCATCGCATCCAAAGGGAATTGTTTTGCATTTGTCTCTGGTGAAATGTGTGGCAAACGTTTCCAAATTTTTAAACACAGACTTAGTAGCAGAGGGACAAAGTAGTTCAAATGTGTCCTGTTTACAAGAGTGTCAATGATTAATAAGGGCTGAGGTTTTTCAAAAAGAAAGTGAAACAGACAGAAGCGGGGGGGGGGGGGGGGGGGGGGGAGTAATTAAAGCCCACACTTTTATATAACAAAAAATGTAATGATTTTGAAAATGTCAAGTGGTTCAAGCAAGTAACAATTCTGAAAATATTTACACACACATTTAAACCTGTATTTTCAAAAAAGTTTTTTTTTCTATTTACAAATATCGTAAATTTGCAAAGAACAAAAGAAAAAAATAGGAAATCAATAACTTGTGTAGCTTTAAGGATTCATCTATATTTAATTTAGAATTTAGTGTTTGATAACTTTCCCAATTTCTGTATATTTATTTTTCTACTTGCTCAAGGGCACAGGTAGCTAAATATGACATTTATTATAATGGGGTTGTCACGTGTTTGTTTCTGTTTAGTTCCTGTCTGCCCTTATTTGGTTCAGTTCCTGTTCTCATTTAGTTAATCATCGTTTATTCAGATCACCGGTGTTGTATTATTCATCTCGTTTGCTCCTTAGTTTGCCTGTCCTTATAAGCCCTCAGTTTCTGTCTATTCTTTGTGCTGGATTAATGTTATTTTCAAAGGTCCAAGTGTGTTGATGTTTATTAAAGACTCCTTTACTTCTACTCCTTCTTTGTGTGCCTTTTCTACAACCACGACCATGTGACAGGGTTATTATAATGTGCAGATTGTTTTAAGTTCACTTAAAGTAGAAGTTATTTTTAAAGTCTAATAAATGTTAAAATTGATATCTCTCAATTATACTGTAAAGTTAGCCAATTGTTAAATATTAGGGGGGAAAAAACATTTCCAAGATACTTGAGTAGTATTGGTATCAGTGATACTGGCCTTCATTCATAAAAAAGATGTCATTTAACAAATATTATAAATATACTGTCTTTATATTGTTTCTACATTAATTTGAAGATTGAATGTGAAATTATTACAAAAAAAAAACCAAACTTTAATGTTAGGTGGGATTAATCACAATTAATTTCAGAAAAATATGCAATTAATTAGTTATTTTTTGTAATCGATTGACAGCACGTATAGAAGAGGTGTACACGTGAATGTCTTTCAATTACTAAAATTATGTTTAATGATTTTAGGTTTAGCTAACAATTAAAACCATGCCGCATTTGTACTTTATTTTTTATATAAGTACAGTTGGACACAAAAATTAATATTATGTCATTGACCCCAAAATCTTTTCCTGAAATGCAAAGTAAAAATCCATGAATACAGATGTGGTCTCATATTCTTTGATGAGAAAAAGACATACAGTAAGTCGAGAGGAGGCTGTGTGAAATTGTCAGATGCGGTTATGTGAGTGAAGAGAGGGGACCTTGTCGTCTTGCGGAAGCTAATAATTCAGCGGCCTACGCTTCAGTCTCCCACATTCTGATGGAAAATGCTGGAATATTCCCAACAGCATCATGAGGCGCTCAGCAGCAGCTGTGGCATGCCGTGAGTGAGTTCCCATTCATCTGGCGAGAGGCCACTGTCTTTTACACACGCACACACACACACACACACACACACACACACATACACACACACACACACTGAAACTCACATCTCTTCATGTGTCCTTGTATGAATTCTCACGGTCTTCTGGTTTCGCCGTATTCTGTGGTATTTTCTCAAATAGCCCTGTGTTGATAACTTTGGCCCTCTCGGCCAGGTGCGGTACGGCATCAGCGTCCAATAGAAACAGCTGAAGTGGGCTTTCCCCCCTGTGTTAAGTGGTTGTGTAGTTATCTCAGCCCGACCCAGGTGTGCTGTAATACCTCACCCTCTGCCGACCGCTGGCTGCCATGCTTTGTGAGTGAGGAAGGGTGTGTGTTTGAGGCATAAAAATGTGAGTTTCACTCATACAAGCGTTGAAAGACTGTGTAAAACACAGAGGTGTGAATGGGACTCATAAACACAGTTTACATACAGCGAGAGATGCAGGTCTGTGGCCACATACACACATATACAGCACAGGGTCTTGTTTTCTTGCGTCAATTATTACATTTATTTCAGGGATATACAATATTATTAGTGTCATAACAATAGCTATCTGAGTTTTTTTTTAACTTTATTTTACAGTTGATATTGTATATTTAATTGTGCATTTAGTCATTTCCACTCTTTTTACATTTAGACTACCTTTGCTGTCACCTAAAATCTAATAAAAGTTAATCTTTAAGAACATTAAAAATGTACTAACACTGTAAAATGAACTCTTTAGCAATAACAATAATTGTCAATGTTTATACTGTACATTATAAAATGTACTTTTAGCATTTAAAATGATCAATTAAATTTTTTAATGTTAGTTTTATATTTATTTAATGTTTGATTTGTTCATTTATTTAGACAAAATAATACTAATTTCAATACCTGCAATTTATTGAGTATCAGCCAAAGAGCTAAAAAAAATTACCAGAATTTTAACAACTATGAATCTCTAATTTAATTTAGAATTTATTTTCCAGTCACCTTAGTCGCTTATCAGACATAACATAATATCTGAGGGTCTCTTTAATTTAATATAGTTTTAATACTATAATACTATACTATAATTCAATTTAATATAGACTTTATCTTCTTGAATCCAATTCATAAGGGCACTGAATTTTGATTGATTTTCCAATTAAAAACTAACAACTGAATTTAAATTCTAGATTATTCTAAGCATTGTTTTACAACAAATCAGAGGCCTGGTGTTGGTGTCTTGTGCCAGATGGTATCACCTTATCCAAAACACATGGTACTACTATGGCGCTTTTGGGTATTTTAGCATGCAATGGAATGTACTGAAGAGTGAAACATTTAAAGTTGGCCGGCGGGCTCTCAATATTCAGCTCCAGGACAAGCAAGTTGGCATTGATTTTTTCAGGCCAGGTGCCCCACACGGCTGAGGCCGCCAGCACCTCAACTCTGTGCCAGGTGATGCCATCCGCTCAACCAGGCACCAGGGAGCGAAGCAGTGCCCACAGCAGGTGGTCGAGCGCCCGCGGTCTCCCCAAGCTGGCAGGCAACATCCCAGCAATCCAACTGGCGAGTGGAGTGGAGTGAGTGGAGAACAGAAGATTGCGTGGGCTGCCAACACAGACCCCAGGACAGTCCGAACCTCAGCCTCAACCTGCTCTCCAGAGCCTTACATGGAACTCACAAATGGGACAGACGCAAAAGAACAATAGAAGACGAAAAAGAAGAAAGTGTGTGCATTTGGCGGGTTGAGAGAAGGATGGTCATAGATGGAGAACCACCTGCCAAGCATGCACAGCCAGAGAAAATGGCCTGTGGAAAAACAAGTGGTAAAAGTATGAGTCAACTCCTCAGACAAACCAAAGCCAAGGGGACATACCACAGAGAAGCACACACCAGAACAAAACTCAAGCTTGGAGCTCAGGGGTCCATTAGTCACATTACGAACCAGAACAAACAAATCGGCATCCACGTTCCTCAGAAACGTGCCAAGTCAATGACCAAATCTGCACACAATAAACTACATTTCTGACAGAATGAGGGGATGTTGCTTTCAGCAGTAAACAAATATATAATCACTGAGCTCATAGGCTTAACACATACCTGTGGAAAGACATTTATTTGGTCCCAAATGTCCCAAATGAACATTTAGAGTCATTAAGGATGAGAAGATTGTCTTATGAATTCATGTAAATAATTTTCTCCATTTTAAGCCTCAGTAATTGGATAAAAGACTAATGAGACTTAGAAGAACTGTAATGAGGGCTTGGCTTTCTAACAATAACAGTTGAGTTGCTAAGACCAGTTAATCTTCAGCCTTCACATTTGATTTCTTCATACCAAACTAAACCCAATACAAGCAAACACAAAGTTTTAAGTTGTATTCAGCAATGTGCAGCCGTGCTCAGGGTTTCTACACTGCAGTGCAGCCCACTGTGAAAATATTGCAGCTTATGAATTATGAATTAAGTTTCAGATCATTGTTGTCAGTGAGAGGTCTTAGCATGGATACTAGCGGTTTTGGCTACAGTTCCCAATGTGGAGCTCTGGATTCTGAGAGAACTGACAAAACACATTGCACCACAAATTCTCATGCCAAAAACCAACCAAAAATAACATCCCTGCCAAAATTAACAGGGATGAATAGAGAAGCATTTTTGGGTGATCTATGCAAAACCAAGGTCTCTTTGAAACCGGTCTATATGGCACAAGTTTCTCTTTCAGTGTAAGTCTATGGGATTTTCTGTCACACTTTTCATGAAATTCTTAAGTCTGATCGCTTAGAAAAGCAGCAGTCAGGTATTATTTGAGATGTCCACAACCCAAAAGTCCAAGCAAATTATGCAAGTTTAATACAGTATGAGAAATACTGATAGTTACACTTGACCAAGCCAGTGCCATTAATACATGGAAATCACACAAAGATGGTGAATAAAAAGGCTTTTCCCTCAAACTCTCGATTATTATTCTGGTGTGACAGCTGGGAGAAAAAGAAAAATCGAGAGAAAGCAAAGGAGATGGCGAGGAAGAAAGACAGCTAGTTTCAAGTGCAACTCCTGCCTCATTAAGACTTATTTACATGGAGTCGGGGAAAGAGAGAGTGTCCTTATCTATCTTTAGCAGCAGACTGCCGGGCTGGATACTCTCAGATGCCTAAGCTAGACACTGACCTCTCTCCAGGGACATTCGCAGGTCTCTCCTGCCTTATAATGTACCTTTTGTGTCTGACACAGGCCTGCAAGAGGCCATTATCAGAGGTAAACATCCTGCTATTTTGTTCCAATGCTGAATGATGGCTTGGTTCAGTACAGACTGGGCTGTTAAATAATGAACATTCTGTTTGTTTGCAGAGACTTGGAATAGTTCTCAGTTCGGTCTCTGTGGGAAGGGACTGCAGGGCATTAATGTGAATCATCTGTGCAAAATACAAAACTGAACTGATCATTCACACCTTAAAAACATTACGGACCAATCCTATCTTAGCAACTGTAACAGAAAGTTGAGTGGAAGGAAAAAGTGTGGAAGAAAAAGATGCACAACCAACCAAGAGAACTTATATATATATATATATATATATATATATGTATGTGTTTATGAAAGATCTTTAATTTTATAGAATTTAACAAGTTGTTTATTTTAAATAGAATTTAAAATGAATTATCAAAAAATATAGTAAAATGTTGCAGGGACATTTACAACAGAGAATCTACCCACAATGGTACACACCGTATGTTTCCTTTTCCTACCTTTAAATTATTTGAAATATGTGTCACCCTTCATCTTCAAAAAAACTAAATTAATAATGCATATTATATGTTTTATTATTGCAATTTAAAGATGATGTTATTATTCTTGCAATTCTTGCACTTACTTTATTGCTTGCTATATTGTTATATGTTTTTATTATTGACTGATAATGGCTTTTAATGATGAATACTTGAATGAATGATGAATGATTTTATGTTTAAGTGTCTGATAACCAAAATAATTTACGTTTTATTTATTTTAAATTATTTTAGTTTTTTGATATAAATAAATCTTCATTAGACTACAATGATAATTCTTAATAATAATAATAATTATTATTACTGACTATTTTTGCTGTCTATGCAAAGGTGTTTTGTAATCTAAATGGTCAAAAATGTATTTCATCTTCATTTAAAAATTTTTTTAATTGTTAACATTTCTCACTTTATTAATTCACTTGTAAATAAATTATCCTAGCAGTACAGTATATCTATAGTAAGTTAAATGTCCCAACAGTTACTTTGCATGTGAATACGGTTGTTGGGTATATTTACTTTAGAGATCGATCAAACATGGCCCTATGCAGTATCAACAGAACTGATAATAAAAAAATTTTAAAACATTGTTTATATAAATCTCCTATTTATTCGTTCTGTAGCCATAGTAACCAGAGGGCAGGGCTTAGATAAGTGTCAATCCTAGCTGTTTTCCAAAACAAAACAGAAAAAGTATTTTCCATCGCAACCTGTTTCAGCCTGTACATCAAAAATGAATTATGTCAGCTTCTAAACACTCTATGACTGTCTTTCTGTCTCTCTTCCTATCTCAGCTTCTACAGGAGTTTACGCTCGCACCTGCGGAGATTTTACATGATGTGGAAAGCAAAACTCGTTTTGTTCCAAGCCAACTGGGACAGATTAGGTGTGTGTCTTATTTTTCTTGAAACTTCCTGTTGTGGTGTAAATACCCACAACAAACAGCCTCAGCCATCTGTTCCAAATAAATAGTTCATTGTAATCATATCAGAGATTGAAATAAATTGTTTATACAGCGAGACTTTGTGGCCCTGCCAGTACACTGAATCACACGCCATAGAGTTTAATGAGACGTTTCTCTCGGTGTGAGCACTCGCTGATGATGACAACTCAAAATGGCCTTCTTGGCTTTGCCGTCTCACCACAGTTGTGCTCAAATTGGCCAGCAATACAAAGGCGGGCTCTGAACGCACCTTCGCTCATTAATCACCATTCAACTGCATCACCGCAGAGCGAAATCTCCCCCTACTTATTTACCAAAAGCGGAGAGGAGCCTCTCTAATATAGTATGGCATTGTTTCCTGTGCGCTGGAGCGGTATGACCCCTCTGTACACACTGGGCTGTCAGATGTTGACAGGGAAGTGACAAGAATCAACCCACAGGGCCAAGGGTGCCTTTCAAAACTGCTGCAGTTGATTTCATTTCAAAAGCCATGACTCCTCATCCACAAACAGATTCCCTTTCCATCAGCCTGGCGCTTTTCTAACGTGATCTAGCTAATTCACAAATTGCATTTCATTACAGGAGACAACAAGCTCTTTGGAGAGTGGAGAAAAGCTCTCTGCAATTATTTCTGTTATAGGATTGCAATAAAGTTCTGATAAACCCACTGTCCATCTCGGGCAACAAACATATAAATAACTTGGAAAAAAATAATGAGGGTCTGTTCAAAACCAATAAGAATATTTGGCATAATTTTTTTTTCTTAATCAAAACTATGCACTTGAAATTCCTCACATACAGCCTTTTTGTTTATGAAGAACGAATTTCTGTGTAAAGTTTTAAATTCTGCATTTCATTAACTGGAACAAAATATGAGTGGAATTATGAATATTTTATACAGAAATGTGTTTCATGAAGGCCTATACTAAAACAAATATTGGGGGGACATTTCCCCTTCAATGTCTAATTAAAAAGAAAAAGCATCAGTGTAAAATTAATTCATTAAAATACCTCAAATAAATAACTAATATAAAATAACTAACAAATCAATCAATCAATCACATAGCAATAATAATTATTACAAAATAAATAAATAATTCATTATAAAAGTCAAAATTCAATGTGCATCAATGTGAAAAATAAACAAAACTTACAAAAACAAAACAAATGCTGTATATGTTCAGGCCAAACAGTGTGAACAGGCCTATATGTGCCCAATTCGAATCCAGCACTGACAGATTGCACACGTACTGGGAGTGTACAGAGGTCAAAAATAAAGAACTTTGTCTTTGTAAACAAATCAACTCATTCCACAAAAAACAGAGAGGGACTTTACCACAGTTTTTGTCACAGAGGGAGGGAGCGCAAACTTTGCACACAGGCTGTGGTAAGTGTTGAACAACAGCTAAAAACAGACAGGTTCGTGATGCACAGGTGAGAGTTCTGCCAGCGGGCGACCTGCTTAGACCAGTTTTGAAAAATGAGAAGATCTGTAACATGCAAGATCCATTCAGCCCTCATATCAGAGCTATTAAGACCATATACAGATCAGCTAAGTGCACATTCACACAAAAACGATCACAAACAGAGTTAATAGGCAGGGATGTGCCTGAGTGTTTGGTCATGCGAATAATTGTTGGACAAAGGCAGAGAGGATGGTGTGAATGATCTTGACTCAAGGGGGATGACCATACAGACCCGAGGAACCCTTTTGGTGGTTGACAGCTCTGCGAAATCCATTATGCAACTTAATAACAGTATTTAAAGTCAATGTGTCTACAGCAGCCCTACAAGGTACTTGGCATCACAAAAGCTTGCTCTCCTTAAAAGAAAAAAAAAAGGAAGAAAGCAGGACCTGTCAGGATAAAAATTACCTTCCCATTACAATCTCAAATTCCGATGTGTATTCTCCCTTTGTGTTGCTTTACTCTATGTTGGGTGCTTTTTTTGTTAAACAGCCATTCTCCGAAATAGGCTGATATAGACTTCTTTTCAAATCAAACTGAGGGAAAGAGAGGGAGGACCGGTGGGGGGGGACTCAATTGTCCACAACCTGCTGTTACGACTTTGAATTGATGAGACGCAAAAGAAAGAAAACAAAATGGGATATGTCTTGAGATTTGCAGACTCCAGCAGGAGTTCAGCTTGTTATGTTGCCAGCACAGTCATGCAGCACAGGCACAATAAGGCAAGGTGGCAGAGCAACGCAAGCTTAATAGTCCTACTAAAGGGTGTGATGTGAACTCGCATAAAATCATGTGTATGAGACAGGTTGTTTATGTAGGGAAATGATATTAGCGTGTACTGTGTTGCAAATTACATCAGGGATGTGCCAATGGAAAAAAGACATCGCTTTAGTGCCATTATAGAACTATGTCTCAATATCTAATCCCTAAAATGAAAATGAAGAACTTCCAGATGTACAATGGAGGATACAACTAGACTAACATCTATTCCAGGTAAAAGGCCTAAAGGTGATTTTTTTTTTAAAAGGGATGAAAAAAAGGTGATTGTGAAAGATTTTCCCATACAGAATTTGCTACTGGTTTAAGTTGGCTACAAAACCAACAAAAAGATGAAAGTGATGTCTGTATACACAGTAAAAGTGTCTGGCATTAAGCACAAAACATTTCCTGATCCGTAAGGTGACTGTGTTCAATGACTATAGCTCGATTTTATATATAATTTCATCTAATGTAATAATTTTTTTAAATGCTGCAGATATATGTACAGTAGCTATTGAGAGTTCCTGAAATTGTTACATATACAGTGAAAAGATTCCCTCCCCCCAGCTATGCTAGGTGTTTACAGCACTGTTCCTCATACAGCCCTTAGCATCCATACTGACATTGTCTAAGTTATAAAACAAACCCCACGATCCTTCCGCTATCACAGTTGGCATGCTAACCGGTACTACTGTGATTGATAGGCTATACAGTGCCTGGGTTAAAAAATAGGAGGCAAAAACTAATGACTGTTTCCTCTAAAGGTAATGCTAATTATACAAGAGAAAGCATAAGTCTGAGCAAAATGGGGTTCAGAGACTTTAGAAGCTAAACATGAAGACAGTATATGCGGTTATTTATTTTGGGCTTTTTCTTAAACACGCTGGTCTGTTCCCAGCTGAGCATTCTGATCATCAAGTCTGTTCATGCATAACATTCATAAGCAATATAATGACAGTGGCTGAAATGAAGAAGAAAAAGCAACATTTCAGACTCTCTTTAATAAAACACTGGATGAATATTTGATGAAGGTTACTAACAACCATATTAAAAAATAAAGCCTACTGGAAAGCACAGAGGTTCTCACCGATCTGTTTACGGTACTGATCGACCGGCAACTTGACAGAACTTGCATCCTTTTTCCCCATCCTTCATTCACCTGAGAGAGAAACAGAATGAAAAATACACCAAGTATGAGGAAAGACTATAAGCAAAAGCAGTGAACAGTGAGAGCTCCGTTTCTGTTTGCTTACAGGAATCAAATGGAAAATGCTACTGCAGTCCTCAAGTAAAGATTTGCTAGGTATGGCTCAAAATACTAAATACTTTTGCCTTACTATGGGTATGAATGGGAATACTACCAAAGTTCACCCAATGGATAAACACTGCTTATCTACAAATCACCAAGAACAGTGGTTCTCAAATGGTTTTTGCTTCAAGGCCAAGATTTTACATTGAATGGCAACGTGACTCTATGCAACACTTTAAAAAATATTCACAAATTTTATAACAACACAGGCTGGCTTTGAGAACTACTGACAAATTTGTAAATGATTTTGCAACTTTTTTCTCACGGATTTGAGGATGAGAAAATGCCTCTAAATCTCTGACATTTAGCAGTTTTTTCCCCTGCAGTTCCCTTTTTTTAAAGTTGTGACCCACCAGTTGTGAACCACAGCCTTGCAGTACACTTTCAGGGCATCACATCCTAAATTGCTGCAAAAGTCATTGGTGATTGTGTAAGTCCGAAAGCATCTTAAAGCTAGAAAGAGGAATTTGATGTGAGGCAAATCCCCAAAGGTGGCAAGTGACTTCAAGGAATTCAATCATAAGAAGGTTGATCCGAGGCCTAGTCTATTGGAAAATCTTCCCATACCTGCAAAGTACTAGTGAATTTGTGTTAAACTGCTCTACACTGAATTCCTCTGGTCAAGAGTATGTGTTCTGAATTAATCATATGTGGGTAGAAAATGATTTACAGAATACATAATTGTGTTACATATAGTTCATGATTCATATAAATGATTCAAACTTTGGGTCAATCAATGACATAGAAGACTGTCCACGATAAAGATAAGGAAAAATATTTAAAAAATCTAGTTTGGAGCACGTGCCAAGGTCTAAGAAAGCTTCTAAATGGTTCTTTGTATTCATGCTGGTTTCACATGGTTTTGAATAAACTTTTCTACCATATTCAAGAAAAGGTTCAATTTAATGACTCGGAATGATTCCACAATAATATTATGTGGTGTAACCATCACTTAGGAAGTAATAATATATTTGAGTGTACACACCTTAACAATTATTTTCAAAAAATTTTATACAAATATCATTAATTATTCATTCATAAATATCATTCAGTTTTTAGAGAGTTGCACCACTGATCTGTTAGGATACTAATTCACTTAGAAACACGGCCATGAGGGTCTGCAAGGATTTCCTGTTTTATGCTTGGTTTTCTGAATTCTGGACAGACAACATGACTGATTTCTGCAAATGTTAATAAACATTGAAGCAGTTTTGTTAATATATATATTTTTTTAATCATTCAGAAGTCATCACATGCTCATCAGAGGAAAATAAAAAAATTATCAAATTGCCATATGTAGTATTTTGAATGTATCTGTTCTTTCAATGCAGTGTTAAAGGGTTAGTTCACCTGAAAATGAAAATTAGCCCATAAATTACTCACCCTCAAGTCATCCTAGGTGTATCCAGTCGGAGTTATATTAAAAATAGTCTTTGATCTTTCAAGCTGTTTCATGGCACTCAGCGGGTGAAGCATGCTTCAGTCCAAAACAAGTTAAATAAAAAGCGCCCATGACGTATGGAGGTCGGCTTTGCGCATGCGCAGCTCAGAAGTGATGCACGCGGAAATGCAGGGGAGAGATCAAAACAAAACAACGGTCACTAATTAGAAGTACAAAACGAGGATTTGTAAAGAAGAATGTCGGAGGATTTCGATATAAGTCAAGAGGAGACTGGTTTTCCTTTGCTAAAGTAAGGAAACTTTGTTTCCCTTGCTCCTGTTAACAAACGTTGGTTTTCACGAGACTCACTGGCGCATGCGCAGCACTGACCTCATATGTCATCCGCCCGGAACTGCTTCCTTTTACAACAGTGAGTGCAAGCTACATTAAAGTGATTATTACGTTTTGAATATGGATATTTTTCTTATAAAAACGCATCGATTCGCTACAGAAGGCCTTTGTTCACCCCCCGGAGCCGTGTGAGACACTTTTTTTTTTTTAATGGATGGGCGCTTTTTATTTAACTTGTTTTGGACTGAAGCATGCAAAACCCGCTGATTGCCATGAAACAGCTTGAAAGATCAAAGACAATTTTTTATATAACTCCGACTGGATTCGTCTGAAAGAAGAAAGTCATATACACCTAGCATGACTTGAGGGTAAGTAATTTATGGGCTAATTTTCATTTTTGGGTGAACTAACCCTTTAAAGTGGGTTTAACACTGCAGAGATTGTGCATTTATATTAAAGAAGCATACACTCCATCTCATTTTACACTAAACTGACTTTCCCGATAGAGATCTCAGATTGATTTCCATAGCAACTGAATTGGAAAAAAAGCCAAGAGGAGAAAAAAAAGTGTCTCATCTCGGGATGTTATAATAGTTAGTTTGAAAGGCAAGGAATTTTGAAATTGGTAATGGGTTTAGTGCATTAAAGCATTAGCCATACTTACAGCCTCATAAACTGTTTTTATTGTGAGGTGGTCAGGGAACCCTTCATCAAGATTCTGCTCTATTTGCAATACTATTTGCAATCAATACTGCTTCTTCTTTTAAAGACTTGGAAAAAAGTCTGCATGAGTCAAAGGGCAAGTCTATGTTTCTGATGATGTTTAAACCTCTCTGACCTATTCTCTCCCAAAGAAATCGAGCCGTAGACCTTTGACCTGATCCACTTTGGCTCATAAGTCGGAGATCTCCTGAGGAAAGGTGTACAGGCTCTGTGCTAAGAGCCTAGACTGATTAGCAGAGAAGAGCCGGAGGAAGTGCAGAGATGCATGAAAACAGAGAATTACGAGGCTGTTTTCATCCTCTCTTGAGGTATGACTGTATGAGCTGAAACCTCCCCTTTGGCTGCCTATGTAAAATGAGTTCAAGGGTCATCTCAGCATCCTACTTTTGATGTCTTTAATCTTTACTTTAAGTTGATGTAATTACAAGGGCTCCACATGCAACAACAAAGTGGGAGAAAGAGGAATGGATTACTCTTTCAAAGATGCCAGAGGAAGCGGGCCATTACTGTGTTTACACAACATGGTTTGCGTCAAGCCCAGGGGCATGACCTACAATGACCAAACACTTCCTTTAAAATGAGTGTGACCACTAAGGCAAGTTGACAAGGGCTGTTAAGTGGCAAACATGGCCATATTCAGAAAACTTGTGTCTTATTTCTGCCCACATACCCTTAGGCTTTGTAAACGGAGATGATTCAACCAGTGGTCAGGAAATCGTAGGGTCACAGTCACAGAGTGGGTACCAATCTGAACAACTCTGAATTTGATGCAAAATCCCCCACCTCACAAGACATGAAATGCTTGACCAAGGCCAGCCAACGGTGACAAAACACTAAATAGGACATAGTGACATAAAGGATATGTTTATAGAATATTTAGAAAAATTTACAAGACATATACCTTGCATAATCTAATATAAAAATCGTCAAAGATAACGGTGTCCAAATTGCAGACAATATATGCTTGGTGAGCTGTGGTCGATCCACAAATAGAGGGAGATTGCCTATGGCTATGTGTAGGCTACCAGCGCTTTGAAGACCCAAATTGAGACCAGAATCCTTTTTCAGAAGCTAAACTACAAAGGTTTCGGGTTGAAAGAGAATTAAGATTAAAATAAGCACCTCGGGCATTTCTTTAAAAAAATTTTAATTAAATAAAGACAGCATGATGCATTTTAGTAATCAAGTGTTCAATACAAAGGGTTAGCATGAGTGCAGCTAGGAGCTAAATTATAACCTGAACTGGATTTATTTTATATAAAATGAAAATACATAACAGAATCTGGGATTATAGGGGATGTGCATTAGTTTCATTGATGCAAATCTCAATATGTGGCATACAAAAGGCATCTTGGCACAAATGCAATGAAATAAATCAGTATATGCACAAAACATTCACTTATCAAATGAATCACAACGTCAGTTATTTAAAAAAAAAAAAGAATAAAAAAAAAAACATATATAATACAGATAAACATATGTAGTCGACTTCCGATTCATCTAAATGCCACGTAATGGCATTGCACTGTTTACAGTTTCCATCATGTCAACATATCATCCCGTTCCTGAAGTCTAACCTGAAACTAAGACGGTCTAAGGAATTATCCAATCACAATAAGGAAACCGAAAGGCTCGACCAATCACAGACTGTGCGGGGGGCGGGCGCTAAATCAAACACGAACGCTTGGATTTAGGAAACAGTTAAGCGCGACAGATCGCAAAAAAACATGCTTAATGGTTTCCTCAGTCAGTAACAGATATCTAATTGCAAGGCAATATTCATAGCTGTGTAAAACGAGAGCGTTATGTCTGAGGACACAGACTTACCACTTAAAAGAGGGGAAGAATCTTCTCCGTAGTTCCTGGTTCAGCTGCGTGGATTTCAAATGGCTGCGTGATTCAGCCAATCACGAGTTACTCCCAGCTAAAACACTCCGGTGCGTCATTAGGTAGGCGGACCCACAAACCAAACCTCAAATGCACTGAAGAAAAAGACTGAACTCATACACATAAAAAAAAATACACTTACATATACAGTCTGTACATATAATATATCTGTACACAATTTAAAATTTAAAGCTATTTTTCAAGGTACTAGGTACAATGAAATTCTTATTTTGTTATCTCCGCATGATAAAGACGGGATAGAAGGCAATAAATAAATAAATAAATAATAGGGGAACAGACAATAAATTACAAAGACAATAAATATAAAGAATATACAATAAAGTACAAGAATAAAAACGATAAAAACAATATGCAATAAGGGAGGAAACAAGGAAGAATAGCAGAAATAAACAATGGCAAACCTATATGTATATCTATCAATAAGAGACATTCTATCGTCTACACAGTATAATGAGGCAGTGCAGTTAACGATAAAGTGAATAAGTGTTAAAGTGTAGAGTGTCTGTGCAAAGTGTGCTAGGGTTACCCTAACCCTAATATATTTTTAAGTAGGCTATAAGTTTTATTCAAAGATGCTTAATCATTTTCATGGGCTTATGTGAGATGCATTAAAAATCAAACTGCATGGGGTTCACACAAATTATTATGAATATATTAATTTAATTTAACCTTAAATTATTAGACAGCATAAGACTTTTATATTCCAGTCATAAAAGATCATCAAAACAGGGGTAATTTCAGTTAATATATTATTTGAGTATAAAAATTTGGCTTGTGTGGCCTCCTTTGTGATTTTTAATAATATATTTCAGATGAATATGAATACTTATAAGAACAAATATTCTATTAAATATTCTATTGAAAAAGCTTTGTTCGTCTTCGGAACACAATTTAAGATATTTTGGATGAAAACCAGGAGGCTTGTGACTGTCCCATTGACTGCCAAGTAAATATCACTGTCAAGGCCCAGAAAAGTATGAAAGATATCGTCAAAATAGTCCATTTGCCATCAGTGGTTCAATCTAAATTTTATGAAGATTACGGATTATGTATCCGTGTGGTGCAGTTGTGTATAAAGTACCTAAAAGAAGTCACCGTTTAGAATATTACTTGAGTAAAAGTCTTAAAGTATGTGATATTTATTGTACAAAAAGTATTTTTAAAATCTTAAACGTACTTAAGTATTGAAAGTAAAAGTACAATTAAATGCAAAATGGAAAAGAAGCAAATAAATATAAAAAATGTTCATACACGGCTTGAGTAGCTGTTCAGTTTTAACTCTTTCTTCCATTTAGTATTTTTGGGTAAGAATAAGAAGCACTTAATCTGGTACTTATGGTGAGTTAAAGTCATGTCGGATAGATCGTATTTACGAGTTGAACACCACCACAAAGTCGTTATTACGAGTGGGAAACGTAAAATTTTCTTTAAGCCCCCAGTTTCAGAGTTGGGGGCGTGTCAATGAGAAACATGGCGGAATCGATGGATGCAACGTCTGTAGTTGACCGTACATTTTTGTTTAAATTTATAGTTTAGTTGTCCTATAAACTTAAATTGGTCATTTTATTGTTACACAGCTGAAATCCCAGTAAAAAAATGCAGACCCTGTTGTATTTTCTTGTAATTTATTAAAAGAAGGTACACTGCCATCTTGTGCCGACTAAACTGACTTGAACGCGCCTGACATCGTTATTACGACTTGTCAACTCGTAAGTACGAACGTCCCAGGAGGACTTGAACACAGCATTAGTGTCTTTCATTCCAACATAAGAAAACATTTTTGGAATCTGCATCTGAAATGGCATTTAGATGTATTTACACAGTTTATGTATCTCAGTGGGGACATGGATGCATTTACAGATGGATAAATAATGTTTTGTTTGTAACATAAAACGTTGAATACTTATATTTGAAATGATTTAAAACATGAAAAAATAGTCGAAATGTGAAATTAAAACAGCCAGTAGGTGACAGCAAGTGACTGTTGATGAGTGGAGTCATTGAGATTCAACCTATTCATTCAAACGGCTGATTCATTCAGGAACAAAACATTTGACTGTGTTAATGAGTGAATCACTGAATCATTTATTTAAACGATTTGTTCAAAAAGCTGATTCATTCAATAAGTAAACACCATTGCTCAGAGACGCAAAGCAGTGCTATGATCTTTGTTTGGAACTATTTTCTTTGGCAAAATTGAGCAAAAACAAGCAATATTTTGTCTAAAATGTAAGTCACTTATTGCTAACTTTACTGAACTTGTATAAAATTATTATTAAATGTGTTCATGCTGATATCTGCAGGAAAATGGTACTCTTTGTGTGATATTGTTAACTATATTAAATTATATAAATATAAAAAGCATACAGAAGCATTTTTGCCGTCTACAATTTAGAATGCCTTGAATTTAGAATTTTAATAGACTAATAAATCAACGTGTGTGCACTACGTGTGTGATTTGGTGATATAGCCTACTTGATAATGTCATATCGCACATCATTACAACAACACTTACCATATTATCACAGACGATGCTGTATATCGCAGACCCCAGATTCGGCTTGAGAGAAAAATGAATCACCCGTGGTTGTGCGCACACTTGTTCGCTTGTGAGCAAAGGTGTTTTTTGGAGTCTAACTTGCAAACACCAGACTACTGATTCGTCAAACTTGCTTTCCTGCAGTCCATGTTCTTCTGACTTCTGACTATTTTGTAGTAAGTAACGAATGTACTTCGGGGAAATGTATCGGAGTAAAAGTATACATTTTAATTAGGAAATGTAGTGGAGTAAATGTAAAAGTTGGCTGAAATGAAAACTCAAGTGCAGATACTCCCAAAAAATACTTAAGTACTAGGGTGACGCGGAGGAGACGAATTGTTGAATAAAATCGTTATTTTTGTTTTCTTTGCGTACAAAAAGTATTCTCGTTGCTTCATAAAATTCAGATTGAACCACTGATGGCAAATGGACTATTTTGACGATGTCTTTCATACTTTTCTGGACCTTGACAGTGTTTACTAATTTACTTGGCAGTCAATGGGACAATCACAAGCCTCCTGGTTTTCATCTAAAATATCTTAAATTGTGTTCCGAAAACGAACAAAGCTTTTACGGGTTTGGAACGACATGGAGGTAAGTGTTTAATGACAAAATTTTCATTTTGGGGTGGAGTAACCCTTTAACAATCCCACATGTTTGTGCCGTGAGATCTTTACACAATGCTTTGAAACGCACAATGTGAAATTTCACAATGAAAGAAAAAGCAAGAGGCAGACAGCAAGAGACCCATTTGTTTTCTCT
This sequence comes from Sinocyclocheilus grahami, assembly GCF_001515645.1. Classification (NCBI taxonomy): domain Eukaryota; kingdom Metazoa; phylum Chordata; class Actinopteri; order Cypriniformes; family Cyprinidae; genus Sinocyclocheilus; species Sinocyclocheilus grahami. Next base: position 524,824 of record NW_015505745.1, on the reverse strand, counting down.
ACGCCTCTTTCCCCTTTTTGTTTTATTTAAGGCTAATTTCCATTTCTTTTGTTTGTGTTGAATTTTGTCTGCATAATTGCATCCAGTCTTATTGCTGCCTGGGGCAATGTGGATTATGGAGAGGCTTGCCACTGCTTGTAACTTATTGAAGTTTAAAATTATTTTCTGCTCTCCTATGGGCAACTGATTTGAGAGCAGCACAGCGGTAACTAATAGATCTAATCTGCTTATAATGAGCCTGTATAACACATTATTTACTCAGTAGAGAACACAGATACAGAGCAATTTAGCACCACTTTGATAAACCGAAACAAGTGGATGTGGATGAAACTGTAATGACCTGTGCTGTCCTTTGAACCACTGGTGCAAAGTATCAAGAGAATGGAAATATTTTGTAGCTTTTGCTTCAATAGCCAAAAGGGTTTATTCAGTAAAAATAAGTAAATGTTTTTTTTTACAACATGAAGCTTTTCTCATAGCACAAAGACTCTGGGCAAAAATATTTTTCAAATATTTAAATTAGCACTGCCATCTTCGTTGAGGGAGAGGCTTGGTTACCATGTGTTTTGCATAATTAATTTTCTCATTTGCATGCTGTACCCAATCTTTTGTGATTAATTCAAAGAGGTTAGGCTTCACTACAGCAAATATTTTGAACTTTAAAAAAAGATGATTTGCTTATATCTTTGGATGTTATTGCTGCAAAAACTGTATTTATGTCCCTTGAGACTGTAATGACTCCATGAGAAATAATGCTTGTCAGAGAACCCATACTTTAACTGAAGTGACAAATGAAATCTCATGAGCACATCAGACTGTAGTACCCTCCACAATGAACCCCCTCGCATCGCCCAGCTCCGGCCTCAGAAAATAACCAGACAAATAGCATGGTCCTTAGGATTGATAAGAGATTTCTCAGCAAAGATTTAGTGAAATCGATTTTTTATACTTTCAACAGAAAGGAAATTTCCAGCAAAATCGCAGCTGGAGGGGCTGTCCGACCCTCAGCTATGTATCTGAGCTGATTTTAGGCTGTATAAGGAAAACAGGAGACAATTGGTCATACAAGTACAAGGTAAACATGCACATTTCACACAATTTATCTTCACTGGGTGCAAAGCATTATTTGAATTTGCATGTATTACCAATCCTAATTTTAATTTAAAGTGATTTCTCCCCCCCACCATCCATTAGTCATGGTAAATCGATAAAACCCCACTGGGAGAATGCTTTGCTAATGACTGGCACACAGTTTCACTAGAGCACTCATCAGGACTATCTCTCCCTCTCTTATGCTCTCTCTCTTTCTCTCGCTCTTCCTCCAGGCAGTGGTCCTTAATTGCAATATTTAAAAGATTGCAAGCATAGAAGAAGTCCCCTGTGTGTTTTGACTGTCTGCTACTATGTACCATTATGACTGTACACTTGCAAATGACGTGGGATGGATAAACTTTAGCCAAACATAAAAGTTGGCATGAAATGCATATTCATTTTCAGATTTTTCTAAATGCATGTCATTGATATTATTGTGAACAATTCATTTTATTTATGTTGTGCAGGCTTTTCTTCGTCCCAGTGGTCTTGGGCTTTTTGAAATGACACTTTCTGGCATGGATGTATGAAGCTTCACACCTTTTGTTTTGTTCCTTTTATATTTTCAATCAAAATTAGCATTGTGTGAAAGTGCTAATAATATATTAACATTAATATTATGAAACGTATGAATATATACAACAAACATTACATAAAACAGTCACCAAGTCAGTACTACAAAAATAAGATATATATTTTCAAAAAGACATTTGAAATGTATCAATATTATTAGTAGATTAGTCAATAACATGGCTGTTCATGATTGTTGACATTGTTACTGTCTAAAAATGTATGTAAAATAAAACCGATTTTTGTTGAAGACTGATATGAAAATAAGTCTTCATCTTGTGTGAGTATACATTTATTTAGTTTTCCTCAAAAGTATGATTTATGTATGATTAATTCCTTTAATTCACACACAAAAAAAGTTACAGTTTTTCTCAATCAATTTGACACATTTCTCCAAACTCAGGTCACTTTTCTCAAAACAGTTTACACAGTGATCTGAACACTTGTCCTGTAAGACTGTACATTTTCATTCATTTCATACAAATTACAAATCATGCAAATCATTTTTTCAAAGCACTTTGCACAAAAAATCATAATAGTTAATACAACCAATACTTATCTGATAAATATCTGAAAAAAAGCGATTGTAGATCCTTTTATTGGTTTTACACAAATCACAAACATTTTTGTACCATTTGTTCAAACACAACAAACAAAACTTGTAATTTGTCATATCATCAGATGCACATGGTATATTTTCAGTTGGCCCCAAACTAATATCTGCTAGCTTAATAACACAAACAAAACAGGAAACACAATTTTTCTGAGTGTTTTCACATTTATCACAATTGCTTTAACTATAAAGTATACAAAGAGCAAGAAAAAAAATATGCAACAACAAAATAATATGAATAAATAAATAAAAAAGGTGGGGATAGGTAAAGAAAAAGGTTGTGGAGTGGGTAGAGAAAGGGGTGTAATGAGAAAGAGAAGAAGAGTGGAACAGGTAAAGAGATGAACAGAGAGGAGGATGTTAGAAAAGATGGACAGCAGGGTGAAAGTACAGACAAATTTCAAATAAAATCAGAGTTACCCAAACTGCATGTAAGAAATCATGGCCTCTCCTTTAGAGACGCTGGGAAACAGATCTAAAGAGTTTGTCAATACACAATATATTTTTAAATATTGTGCTATGATTGTTGATAGTGCAGATTTGTAGTCATCTGGGGCAACATCTGTTCTTTGCATGTAAATGTCCAAACATTTTTCAAAATTGAAGTTTGAGAACATTCTGGTGGACAATCAAGTTTATTTTAAATGGAACAAGAGCATTGTTGGTGGTGGTCCAGAACATCACCACCAGCCACTAAGGAAGAGGCCTGCGGGAGTAGGCCTACCGCGGGACCCAACGCAACAGGGTGCGGCACGGGACAACTCTTGATGGGCGAGTGTGGGTGCGTGCGGGAAGTGTGGGATGCGGGAGAATAAATTGATTCGAGGGACTCCCGCAAAATAGAAATTTAATCTAAACATAAAATGTCTAAAACATATAAATAGTTATTTATGTGTTGCACAAAAGCAAAAATAAAATCTAATTACATTAAAATGATTAACACGCGCTAGCTAGGCAGAGTTTCTATTTATAACACGTGATTAAAGCGTTGCGTAATGTAGCCAATCACAGACTCAGTTGTTGATTTCTGGAACGCAATGGCCAATCAGAGGTGATTAAGTTAGAATTTTAACACACGAAGTGTAGACATTGTGAAAGATTCATTGTGCATATGTTCATTGTGTTATAACAGAGCTTTATGAGATCACAATGAACTGAGATGTCAGCTTTTACTGATAATAAAGGAAGCGCTGCTCGCATTCTGCCATGCCAAACCATGCAGGCAGCCCATGCTTGCTTTTCTAAAAATAACACTGGTTTTTGAATGTTGATGCTTAGCCTAAATAACAAATATTTTATCGGGAGCATTTATACTGGGATGTTGTGGATCTTAGGAGATGCTACAGAACCATTTGATGTACATTTCTTTGATGTGCTGAAAAAAATCTACATAGATTAGGCCTACATTTATGCGGGCGGGAGCGGGACCAGATAAGATATTTTTTTGCGGGATCGGGCGGGGCACCTTTTAAACGTTTTGTCGCTGCATCAAAAGTGATACAGCGATGTATGCGGCAGTTCAGATTGTTGCGGTTTTAGGTTATCATAAGGAAGTGTGGACTCTCATCTTCATTCCAGACAGGCATCTCATCAAATTCACTCTTCCTGGGTGTATCATAGTGATTAAAAAGGTGACAAAACACAGAGGACTGGCAATACCTTCTCAGTGACAAGCTCTCACTCTGAAGTCATGCTGTAAGTGTGTGTGGCCTTTCAGCCTGGGCTTTTTCCCACTACACTAATTCTTCACATACGCACGCAGAATATGCATGAAATTGAGCAACGTTTTTTTAGGAAAAATCCGTCCCGCGCAGGTCTCTACTGTGAAGGAGTTGAATCCATGCTTGTCAACCATGGATTCAACCTTCTCACAATTTTTTTCCCTATTATGCAAGCACAGCAAGAGTGTGGTCTATAGATAAAATGCAGTGCAGACAAAATTCTCTTCTAGATGTGTGTCTTCATGTGTGTGTGTGTGTGTGTGTGTGTGTGTGTGTGTATATATATATA
>NW_015505745.1:503447-520448 GCF_001515645.1 Sinocyclocheilus grahami | reverse complement strand
ATCCACCACAGCGCTGTAAAAGATTGATCTCTAGTCATCAGAAGCATTTGTTTGCAGTTTATGCTGCTAAAGGTGGCACAACCAGATTTTAAATTTAAAGGGGCAATTAGTTTTTCACATGGGTGATAGGTGTTGGATAACTACAGTATTTTTTAAATTTCATTTAGATTTACACTATATATATATATATATGTATATATATATATATATGTATATATAACAAAACTCCCTGTTGAAGAACTTTGCAATAAACATGTATTTTCATTAGCGTATTTGTATCTGCAGCTGAATATGTTTTATAATCAATAGAAAACACACCTAAAGATTTGAAGTTAATATACAATAAATTTAATAAACGCATTACTAGAAACAACTGCAGTGCTTCATTTTGCAGTAAAGTTGAACTGTTTGGTTAAGATAAGTTTGTGTTTAGATAGCTGTGTTAATTTTTTTGAGAGCAATTAAATTACTTTAGAGAAAAGTGTCAAATCTGCAGAGAAAAACTAAAACTACTGGGCTATACAGTATATTGAAAATGTACTGAAAACATGCAAAATACTAAAATGGCAAATTACATTATGCCAACTGAATAACACACAATCTGTCTTTTCAAAGCAGTCCCTGAAACAAATTAACAACCCTGAAAAAAAAACACAAATCTGATATTAACTGAGCTACTATAAAATAGTAAGAAAATAGTAGAAAATCAGAACAGTTGCCATCCACAACCCTGCTCCCAAACACACACACACACACACACACACACACACACACACACACACACTCACTCACTCATATAGGCTAATATTTTTATCTCTTTTTTTATTCTATGCGTCTTTTGGTGCAGTCCACGACTACAGACATATTGAGTGTCGGCGAGATTTGGCAGTCTGTGGAGAAGTTTCCATCAATACTCTGACACCGGTGAGCCAAACAGAATACTTCCAATAACAGCCATTTCAATCCATGGTTGGAGGGGGAGTAGAAAAAAAAAGAAAAAGAAAGAAAAAAGAAGAAAAAAAGAAAAGTTGCCCCCCACACCCCCGCTCCCACACACACACACACACACACACACACACACACACACACACACACTCACTCACTCATATAGGCTAATATTTTTATCTCTCTTCTTATTCCATGCCTGAAGTCTATGGTGGATTTCTTTACTTTATCGCTGTTACACAGAAGCTACTTCTTGGCAACAGTGTGCGAGCACTGATAGCCACTAAATGAATTTTGGCTCATGAGATGCACAGACTCATAAATGCCTAATGCACTGATAACTGCATATCTTACCTTGAAGTTTGTCCTGTTCTGTGCACTAAGCCCTGCTACTGTGGATCCGTGTGTACTTATGGCTTCCAGAACATCCCAAACATGAAGCTGCCTGGCCATATTGTCTTTAGAATAGTTGCTTTGGAAAAAAATCTCAGTAACGCTCTCTGTTAGCACTCATCTGGGCTCCTCTTATGCCTTTTATCCATGTTATCAAACAGAGTGTTTTTATTTTGTCAATTAAATTGCCATTTAAATATATTTAGCATCATTTTAAAATGTATATGTATATATTCATATTTAAAATGTATTTATATAATATTTCATATCTTTTCAATAATATTGCTCACGACATTTGAACAAGTCACTTGAGTGAATGATTCAATGATTCACTTATATACTTGTTTTGCTTTTAAAATTTTGAAAATGTACTTACCCTCAGGCTATCCAAGATGTAGATAAGTTTGTTTCTTCATCAGAACAGATTTGGAGAAATTTAGCGTTACATCACTGGATCCTCTGGGAGTCCAAACAGCTGATAAAAATACCACAATAATCCACAAGTATTTCACACAACTCCAGTCCATCAATTAATGTCTTAAGAAGCAAAAAGCTGCATTTTTGTAAGAAACAAATCCACCATTAAGACTTTTTTTTTTACTTCAAACCGTTGCTTCTGGCTAAAATAGGAGTCCCCTATCCTTAATAATGCTTTCTCGAGTAAACAAGTCATTTAATCAGAATCGAGAAAGAAATATGCACAAATCAAGCACTGTTTACAAGTGAAAACAGTTCAAACTTACAAACATTTGAATGTGAGAGCATAACAGAAGATGCACTTTTTTTTCCCACTGGATGAAGTGTTTATGGATTGTAGACTCGTGATGCTAAATTTCTACAATTCTGTTCTGATGAATAAACAAACCCATCTACATCTTAGATTGCCTGAGGTTGTGTAAATTTTCAACAAATTTTCGTTTTTGGTTGAAATATTCTTTTAAATAAATCCAGATTTTTCAATAAATTGGTTGAACGAATGATTAAAAAAACTCGCTCATTAGTACAGTCACTTGTGGGCACTACTTTGTCGCTAAACTAACTGTTGTATAACAAGCAATATATCATATAAGACAAAATTATTCACAATATCACAGAGTAATTCAGAGCAGTACTGTTACTGTGTAAAAATGTAAAAGAACAAAGAAAATATGAAGAGATTTTCAATAAAATAAACTTTATTTATTGGAAATGCTTTTGATTGTGGGTACAGTATGGTTAATTTTGAAGGGTTAGTTCACCCAAAAATTAAAATTGGCTTGTGTTTTACTCACCCTCGAAGCATCATAGGTGTATATGACTTTCTTTTTCAGATGAATCCAGTCGGCGTTATATTAAAAATTGTCCTGGCTAATCCAAGCTCTATCATTGCAGTCAGCGGGTGTTGTATGGGATGATATTAGACTCTAAATGATTAATAGATGCACGCACAATTATCCATGCACTGCATACATTTTATGCATGTATCTTACTAACCACAAACAAATGTCTTTCAATTTGAGTCTGTGGAATTCGGGATTAAATGATTGTGCAGCGATTTGTACAAATACAGACATGTTTGCGAATAAAAATGTTCTGTTCTGCATTAATATATCATAAATTGCTCATGCAAAGCTCATGCTCATTTTAGTTTTGAGACTTCATTTTTGCAGTTTACAGCATTTCACGTCCCCCCCACACACAACTACCAATGAACAAGGCCCTGTGTAATTCATTAACGTGTACACGATTTGAAAAATTCGCAAATGTGCGTCAGATGAGAGAAAAGTGTTTATTACGTTTGAAATATGGATATTTTTCTTACAAAAACACATGGATTCACTACAGAAGGCCTTTATTCCCCCCCCGGAGCAGTGTGAGGCGCGTTTTATTATGCTATAAATGGTTATGAATGCGCGCGCTTTATTTGGCGACTTGTGGACTGTTCAACTGCAACACCCGCTGACTGCAATGATAGAGCTTGGAATAGCCAGGACAATTTTTAATATAACTCCGACTGGATTTGTCTGAAAGAAGAAAGTCATATACACCTAGGATGCTTCGAGGGTGAGTAAAATTTTCATTTTTGGGTGAACTAACCCTTTAAGTTCTCTGTTAAGTCAAGGCTTCAGCTGTTCTTTGAACATTGCAATGGTCTCAGCAGATTGGATGGAGGCTGGAATCTCGTTCCACCGCTGTGAAAACCAGACACTTCACCACATTCTGGATGGAACATCTCCAACATGTGACAGATGTCAACATCCCCCAACAAATCTTATGCATATGCCTTGGCTATGCATACCTTTATACTTTGCTACTTTTATCCTCAATGTCTTCCCTCACTGCAACAAAAAATAAATATTGAAAAAAATACTTTGTAATTTATTTATTGAGAAAAATTATCCGGTGTTAAATATTTGTGAGTGGCAAAAGTATGTGAATCTTTGCTTTCAGTATCTGGTGTGACCCCCTTTTGCAGCAATAACTGCAAGTAACGTTTCTTGTAACTGCTGATCAGTCCTGCACAATGACTTGTAGGAATTTGAGCCCATTCCTCAGTACAGAACCACTTCAACTCTGTGATGTTGGTGGGTTTCCTCCTATGAACTGCTTGCTTCAGGTCCTTCCACAAAATTTCAATTTGATTAAAATCCAGAATTTGCTTAGTTTAGTTTATTTTCTTATATAGCACATTTCTACAGCCTTCAAAGCAGCCCAAAGTGCTGTACAATGCATTCAAGAAAACCAAACACATACAATAACAAACACAATATCTTAAAAAGAAAACAAACATTACGTCTCTCCTAAATCAGATTCAAACGCCATAATATAAAAATGGTTCTTCATAGCCGTTTTTAAAAGTGAACACAGAGGGGGCAGTGCGAATGGCTAGAAGTAGATTAGTCCATAGCCGAGGACTGGCAATCGAAAAGGCCCGATCACCTTTTCACTTAAGTCGGGACCGTGGTACCTGGAGCAATCGTTTGTCAGCAGATCTCAAGTTCTTATGACTTGACCATTCCAAAACATTAAATTTGTTCTTTTTTAACCATTCTTTCATAGAACGACTTGTGTGCTTGGGGTCGTTGTCTTACTGCATTACCCACTTTCTCTTCAGATTCAGTTCTCGGACAGATGTCCTGACATCTTCCTTCAGAATTTGCTGGTATAATTCAGAATTCATAGTTCCATCAATGATAGCAAGCCGTCCTGGACCAGATGTTGCAAAACAGGCCCAAACCATGATACTACCACCACCACGTTTCACAGATGGGATAAGGTTCTTATGCTGGAATGCAGTGTTTTCTTTCTCCAAACATAACGCTGCTCATTTAAACCAAAATGTTCTATTTTGGTCTCATCCATATCTCCAGTATTCCTCTGGCTTGTTCACGTGGTCTTTAGCAAACTGCAGATGGGCAGCAATGTTCTTTTTGGAGAGCAGTGGCTTTCTTCTTTCAACTCTGCCATGGACACCATGGTTGTTCAGTGTTCTCCTGATGATGGGATCATAAACATTAACATTAGCCAATGTGAGAAAAGCCTTTAGTTGATTAGAAATTAGCTTGCAGTCCTTTGAAACCTAGTGGACTTTTACAAGTCTTGCTTTTAGAGTGTTCTTTGTTGGTGGACCACTCCTGAAGAGGGTATCAGTGGTCTTGAATTTCCCCCATTTGTACACAATCTGTCTGACTGTGGATTGGTGGAGTCCAAACTCTTTAGAGATGGCTTTGAAACCTTTTCTAGCCTGATGAGCAACACCAACTCTTTTTCTGAGGTCCTCAAAGATCTCATTTATTTGTGCCATGATATACTTCCACAAAAATGATCAAACTTTGATAGATCTCTGTTCTCTAAATAAAACAGGGCACACACTGACACCCGATAGTCATCTTACTGATTAAAAACACCTCTGAACAGATGGACTCTAATTTCACCTTCAAATTAACAGCTAATCCTAGAGATTCACATACTTTGCTGCTCACAGATATGTAATATTGGATAATTTTCCTGAATAAATAAATGACAAAGTATATATTTTCATCTCATTTGTTTGATTGGGTTCTCTTTGTCAACTTTCAGGACTTATATAGACAATTCTAAAGGGTTCACAAACTTTCAAGCAGCACTGTATACAGTATATACATATTTAATGTTGCTGTAGATGCATGATACTGATAAGCTGGAATTCCATATAACATTTGTTGTTGTCTCTGTTTCTTGTGTTGTCCTTTTTACGTTACATGCTTTCTAATCCTTAATTAAGGCAATTATTTTGTTTTACTTGGACTTTTAAAACCTTTTGATATTTATGATTTTGATTTTGTCTCTTACACATGGCTGCCTGCTCACAAAAAATACCAAAATTTCACTGTGTCTCTCTTTACCTGTCACAGTACACAGGCAGAGACACGAGGTAAGTGTTCTAAGCAGGTGGGTTTATTGACAATGACTGAAGAGCAAGGTGAGCAGAAGGCAGGTGAGTCAATGGCAGTATGAGAGTTCTTGAATGCTTAACTGAAAGTAAGTCTCTTTGTCTTTGTTGCAGGTATCCTGGTGGAGATCGGGAACGAAGGAGATCAGGATCGTAGAAACACGGGAAACTCTGGAGGCCAATAACACACCATGAGTATACAGGTAAGTAAGGTCTGGAAACAGTTAAAGGTAGTGAACGTTAGATCGGACGATGAGTGACTGTGAGGAGCGTGTTCTTGAAGGTGTGCTGATTGCTGGCTGCAGGTGTGGGTAATCAGCAACAAGGTGATTGTGATCAGGTGAGTGTTGTGACTGGTGACAGAGACTCCCTGACATTGCCATCATACTGTTAACCATTTCTTCCAATTCCTATTTTTTTTAAAACATGAGGAAGAGCTCTTTTGAAGTAAAGCTTACATAACATAATGCAAATTTGAGTTTCGTAAAAGCCCAGGAGTTTGGCTATCTTCCGAATCTGGAGTTTTGATGATTAGTCAATGACCTGACCTTGATCAACTCTAGCCTTTGAGAAAGATCAAGACCCTTACTGGATGTAATTTGGGCTATTTTTTAAGGAGAATTTCAGAGAACGTTCTGTGACCTGGGAAACTGAGTTACTGAATTAACCGAGTTAAAGGAACATGTGTTTCTGTGTCAAATATTCCTCAGCAAACACTGAATCACTAGAATTTCACTGTAGCCACGAGGGCTATGGTCCCCATATTCCCATAATTCCACAAGATTTGCGGGGAGACCTCAAAAGACAGTTGACATTGGGACCGTTTGACACTTTAACCAAGATTAGGTGGTAGTTAGTTTGGTATATGCATGAGTTGAGACGTTCACAGCCTCGTCTGGCAGTGATTGTCTTGCAGCTGCGGAGTTCAGTTTTCAGGCAGAGTGTACTGTTTACACAGGTGCAGCCGCTGGCCTTCCTCATCAACACGCTCAACACATCAGTCTTACTGTTTATACTGGCAAGTCCAGCTCCAAAGCAAAGGCATTTTCAGGCAGTGAATTAGCCGCGCACATAGCTTTACATGTGCTGTACTCTTTGTGAAGTACACGGCACATGCTTTCTGACCCAGATGCATATGGGCAAAGCCAACATCTGCATTAGTAATCTTGAAATATTACCTAATCACCCGAGAGCTTCAACTCTGTAGGGGTGGAAGATTCCAGACACATTGTGAGACCAGAGAAGCCCCTTGACTCGCTAATTTCTGTTGTGACTTGACCTCTGTGGTAATTATCCTTGAACTTTATAAACAGTGGTAGCACAAATTAACACCCATAAATGGTAAGCAACCATGGCCAGATGCTGGGGAATGTACTCACACTTAACCGGCAGATTGTTGTAGTGTTGGAGAAATTGTAGTGTTCATTATGACGGCTGTAGTAATGGAAGTTAAAGTAATGGTGCTCATTATAATTTATAATGATTATAAACAGATTATTTGAATCAAGACTTTGATTAACTGATGTTTCTTTAATTATCAATGCATTAAATTATTTTGATATGTTTATACTAATTATTCTTTACTAAGTATATACTTTTGATAAGAATTTAAAAACATAACATAACAAAATATAACATAACATCATAAATCATTCAAAAGAGGGGTTGGTAATATATTTTTTAATGTTTTTAAAGAGAGGCATGTGCTGACCTAGGCTGCATTTATTTGCTCAAAAATACAGTAAAACAGTAATATTGTAATATGCTATTAAAATTTAAAAATAACTGTTTTATGTTTTAATATATTTTAAAATTTAATTTACTTCTGTGATGGCAAAACTGAATTTTTAGCAGTCATTACTCCAGTCTTCAGTGTCACAAGTTCCTTTCGAAATCATTCTAATATGCTGGTTTGCTGCTTAAGAATCATGTATTATTATTATCAATGCTGAAAACAGTTGTGCTGCTTTATATTTTTCTGATTCATTTTTGTAAGGTTTTTTATTTTTTTTATGACTAAAATAGCATTTTCTTTAAATAGAAATCTTTTTCATAAAAAAAACTTACTGACCACAAACTTCTGAAAAGTAGTGCATGTACAGCTATAACAACCATATAAATATAATATATATATTTTAATGATTTTATTATTTAATTACTAACATTATAAAATATTATTTTATAATGTTTTAACTTATGTTGGCCAATATGATGGCATATTCCATCGATATGGATTTACACACCTGTTTGAAAAGAGAAAAGTCTGAAAAGTCTAATTTTTCTGTGGAAAGGTCCACTGGCATTTTGACAGAGCCATCAAGAGTTTGTTTACTGTAAATCGTGCATGTACAGTACATTAAGCAGATTAGACTGAAATATATGGCTATAATTATGGTATCACCGTTTATCACTGATCTGAAAAATGTTTTTGAAAAGTAACTTGACAAGCAGTTGGATGTTTTGCTCTTTACCCCTTCAAATAAATAGGCTCTGCACTTGTATGTCCGTTACCCATTTAAAAAAAAAAAGCTGCTTGAGGAATGTCAACACGATGGCCGCAGAATGAACTGACCCACCTTGAAGGGATTTTGGATGTACGTTCAAGTTTCAAAATGTCCTAAATCAGGAAAATTCAAGAACACTCAGACCGGGTAAAAAGGGGCCCTCACATTATCAAAATAAATTTCTTCTTTGTTTTACTCTCCCAACAGGATACAAAAGGCATTACTCTCAATCTGTTTGCGCGTTTGTTTATATTGATTGTGTGTGCGTTCACGGCTCTCCTGCCAACTGTATGGTTCCCAGGCGAGCAGGAGCGAACGCGGCAGGCTCCAGGCCCCGTCAACAGCTGTGTCACATATGCCGCTGATCGATATAAACAAACACGGTCGCCCCCGCGCGAGACACGATTGACAGGTATGATTCATCTTGTGCCACCGGAGGGTGGAGGAATAATAAGTACAGATAGATCATCGCCCGTCCCCGGGAAAGAGCGTTGAGGTTAGCGGGGGACACGGGTGAGATCATTCACCTCCCACAGCAACATGCGCGACTCCCTGCGCATGCCGGCGCAGCGAGAGCAGATTAAAGCCGCGTGATTCCACCAGTTCTTTAATTCCAAAAGTTCCACACTGTCTGACTCGGAATAGATAAATTGGTGCACTAGGCTCATCAGTGCACTGAGGTTACTGTAGAGAGTATTCAACAAAGTCAGTGGGGAGGATTACTCAAGTGTCAGAAGGCAGCACCGGCGTACTTAGCAGCGGCTTAAAGCACAGTACATTTGGTGCAGCTCAAAACTGGTACGTCTCAGTGCTTGAAGATGCATGGGCTCTGACAGTGGCGCGGCACACAATGGGGAGAGCCATTTCAGTCGTGATGAGAAGTAATGGTTTGAAACAATATTCCCTCAGGGCCTCAAATTGAAATCGAAACTGTGATATTGTTCAATCCGAGTGCAATTTGAAATGTCAAAACGACTTTGGTGAATTCGATCCACTGAGCACCCAATGGCTGTTGAGAGCCATTTGGAGTGGCTCCATAACACACATCATCTGCGCATGCAGATTCCCATGGATGACGGCATCACTGAGTTGGATGGCACACATTATATTCGGGATTTCACTGCTCCATGTGGAGAATGGGAACACAGCTAGATGCATTTGTGTTTAACTATAGAGGATTGAGCACTGCTGCTGGGAATTTAACTTTCAACTATGATGTCTCAACTAATTCTAATGAGATTCATTAATCACTGATAGAAAATTATTTGCTTTCCCTTTGTCCCTCATGTATTACATAGAGACACTGGGGGTAGCTCTCACAAGTACTTTATTATTGATTTTGGATCAAACGTTCAGTTGCATAAATGATTGTTTTCTCTATGTTGATTTCAAACACAGATTTTCAAACTTTAAAAACACACAATTGGGTAAAAGGGATAGTTCACCAAAAATGACATTTCTGTCATCATTTACTCACACTCATGTCGTTCCAAACTTGTATGAGTTTCCTTCTTATGCTGAACACAAGAAGAATGTAGTATTTAATTTAATACATTTTTTTTTTACCATACTATGAAAGTTAACTGCTTGGGTACAACATTCTTCAAAATATCTTCTTTTGTGTTCATCAGAATAGAGAAACTCATACAGGTTGGGAACTACATGAGGGTGAGTAATTTGAGTGAAAGATCTCTTAACAAGAGAGCACAATACATAATAATAATAATAATAATAATAATAATAATAATAATAATAATAACACTAAACTATATAAAACTGAACTAAGTTGCAAAGAAAGTTTTTTTTTTCTTTAAGTTAGATCAACACACTCTCACATTGATTTCTCATACTTTCACATACTTTTTCTTGTTTTACAATTTAAAATAATTAATGTAAACATTTCTGTAGTACACAACAATGGTTTGATTTTACTGGATGTCTTTTTTGATGTTTCATGAGTTGTTTTATTGCTTAAATAATTACACTGATAAAATATTTGCATAATTCATGGAGGATGACATTTCAAACAAACAAAAGTGTATATGTCTCAATAAAAATAAATAAATAAAAATAACAAAAATGTTGATAAACAGCATGTTCCCACTGTAACAGCATACCACACCACATATAGGTAATGTGTTCAATAAACTGTATTTGGGTAGTGAGAGTCGGACTTGTAACCTGAAGTTCACGGGTCTGAGTCTCGGTACCGGCAGGAATTGTAGGTGGGGGGAGTGAATGACTGGACTCTCAATACCCATGACTGAGATGCCCTTGAGCATTGCTCCCCGGGCACAGCAAAAAAAAGCAAGAAAAAGGCTGCCCACTGCTCTGGATGTGTGTCTTGTGTTCACTACTGTGTGTGTGCACTTGGATAGCTAAATGCAGAGCACAAATTCCCAGTATGGGACACCATACTTGGCTACATGTCACTTCACGTATTTATATACTGTATACAGTTCAAATACAATTATTCAGCAAGGATGCATTAAACTGATCAAAAGACGTGTTAACAAAAAATTTTTTTTATAGGTTTTCAACATTGATAATAATAAGAAATGTTTCTTTAGCATCAAATCTGCATATTACAATGATTTCTGAATGATCATGTGACACAGAGCACTGGAGTAATGGCTGCTGAAAATTCAGCTTTGCATTACAGAAATGAATTACATTTTAAAATATATTAAATTAGAAAAACTGTCGTTTAAAATTGTACTGCTTTTACTGTATTATTTACAACATTACTGCATGAGACTTCTTTCAAAAACATTTAAAAGTCTTAATGATCCCAAACTTTTGACTGGTAAAACATATTTCAGAATTAATTTCAATAGCTTTTTTGAAGCCAGAACTTTATGGTTTATTTCTGTACTGACTTCATTGGAGAAAAAAATAAGCCTGTGACAGCTAGCCCTGGTGTCCCCTGTCTATACACAGATATTTACACAGTATACTGCATGGTTATGTAAGCTGGGTAGAACATATCGGTTTTTGAAACAATAGGAATTGCAAATAGCAATGAACAGTTCAATCAAACCCACTCTCACATCAATGTAAGAGTTGGTAGGCATTTTTTTTATCTGCATCAAGTACATGTAAAGTCCCCTTCAGCAAAGATCACCATTATAATTAACTGAGTGTGCTATTTAATCAGGGGGGCATTTAGATATGTTTGATTAGAGGACTGAAATCAGAGTCATTGTGTGGAGTTCTCATTATTCTCGAGACTGACTGCAGGAGACCAGTGTCACACTGAGAGTTCAGGCGCTCTCACATGGCCATTTCATGACTCTGACTTGACAATCAGGACCTGGCATCAGTGATACTGTGAAGAAGATATAAGCGAAATATCACACAAATCATTGTGCACACACACACACACACACACACACACACACACACAAATGTGCTAATTTTCTCAGATTCTAATGAGTTAAATTAAAGCTTTTCATTATAGTTTAAAGGGTCTAGTGCACAATTGCTTTGTCATTTGTACACTTGGCCTGATTAACTTTCTTTGTGTTCTTTCTCTCTTCCTCTCATCTCTCTTCTGAAAATTCTGTCATAATTTATTCACCTTCAAGCTGTTCCAAATTTGTATGGGTTTCTTTTTCTGTGGCACATAAAAGAAATTATTTTAAAGAAATTTCCTAACCAAACAGTTGCTGGTCCCCAATTACTTCCATAGTATAGAAAAAAATACTATGGAATCATCTTTGCTGAGCAGAAGAAACAATTAATAGAGGTTTGGAACAGCTTGAGGGTGAGTAAATGATGACAAAATTTTGATTTTTGGGTGAACTACCCTATTAAGGGATGTTTACACTAACAGTGACAAAACAATCTTAAAGGGATAGTTGATCATTGTTCATCTTGCTCATGATATGATGCATAATACACTGCTACATTTTATATAAAACCATTACCCCTGCAGAAAGCATAATATCTTATTTTTACCTGCAATAAATCTAATTTATGATCAGACTTTATAGCTGATATTTGTAGCGAAAATCTGCATGTTGCAAACACAATGGACATGCAATAGGTAGTATGAAAATACATCACAAAAGCCAAATACCAACTTCATCATGGACCAGCATGCACATTCTATTTTTCTATTAGCTGCTGTTCTGCAAGAGGAGGCACGAACGCAGAACAGAAAACCATGATTTATTTGTTTACTTTACTCTCCAGTCATTGTCTAATGAAACCACTCCAATTACAGTTTAATGTGACTTAATGCACACATTCTGTCTTCAAATCAGTCTCTGTAATGGCTGTAATATACATATTAGACAGTTTAATTAGATGGCACTTTAATTGTTTTCATGCAGTCCTCCATTAGCAGGGTCTTTGGTTTGGTGCTGTGGTAGAGTGGGAGCTGTACTTTCTTTGCCTCAGATGGAGAGATTATTCAAAAGCCCTTTAAATGCTATATAAACCCAGCCTGTGGGGGAATGCATAATGGCAAATGTATGAACAATGAACCATCATCTATATTTGCCTGGCATTGCCATGGTTAACATTCTAGACGGTCCATTGTGCTGCACTCCCAGTACTTCAAAATTGCAAAATTATTGGGACTCAAGATGTGTATTTGTACTTCACAGATGCATGGATATAGTGGTGTAATGTAATGTTCATTTCCAAAAACTTAAATAACCTTCAGAGGCAGCATATTGAGGCATCCTGCATTGCAACAAGCTTTGATTATAAATATTTATTGTATATGATACTGAGAAGTGTTGATAAAAATTATTTGATTTAACAAAAATTTTAAAACTATCCAGTGATTAAATTTGTGTGTATTATGTTTTATGCTTATTGTCTGCAAAAAAAAAAAAAAAAAATTCATAAGTAATTTTGTTCATAAGACTTTTACAATGAAAAAATAAACAAAAAATCCTTGAAATAAGGCACTTTACTTTGCTAGCTGTCTCAAGGGCTTTTTTTGGATCAGAAATTCAGTTGCATAAAGGCTTGCTTTCTCTATGTTGATTTAAAACAGATTTTCAAAATGCTACAATTCAAACCCATACACGTCTGGGTTAACAAGGGAACACAATAAAACTATTTTAAAGCAATAACTATATACTAATGAATGCATTCATTATGTAAAAGTTGATAGAAATTGTTAAATATATAATTAGGTAAAATATATATATATATATATATATATATATATATATATATATCCAATTATTATATTTGTGTGTGCTATGTGTTCTTTAATCTTATTAACTGCAAAAAGTCTTAAATATTTTTGTTTCATTTTACAAATAAAATGTCAAAAAATCCTTTAAACAAGGTATTTTACACTGAGTAATTATTTTTAATAAGTATATATATATATATATAAAATATATATATATATATATATATATATATATATATATATATATATATATATATATATATCCAATTATTATATTTGTGTGTGCTATGTGTTCTTTAATCTTATTAACTGCAAAAAGTCTTAAATATTTTTGTTTCATTTTACAAATAAAATGTCAAAAAATCCTTTAAACAAGGTATTTTACACTGAGTAATTATTTTTAATAAGTATATTAAAAATGTAAAGATAAAAGCAAGTTATAAAAAAACAAACTTACAAAATACACTTACATTCAAATATACTTATAGTCAAGATGCAAAATTAAAACAAACTGCAAGATCTCACAGTATTTTTCATTTTTCCCCCAGAATTTTTAGAAATGTTTACAGTAAAAATTATGAAAACTAAAAACAATTTGCAGTGATTGTGCAGTTAGCTTAGCAACATGCTAGCGCCAAGCTCTATTGAAATCAATTGCTGCCTATGAAGATGATTCCAAATTATCACATATAAAGTACCATGATGGTTAGAAAGCTGAAGGGAGCTGAAGTAGTAGCCGTGACAGTTGGGCTTTAGTGTCTCTTTAATGCATTGGAGAAAAGCGCAGTGCTCCTTATTTTCCTCACAGAAAACGGAGAAATTTTGCAGGTCATTAATAACAACAAAATTAACAAGAAAGGGAGACTACAACTTGCAACACCGTGTAGATGAGGCATTAAATGTTTTGAAGGCTTATAATGGGTTTGGAAAGGGCCTCCAAAGTACAGCTCTCAGAGCCCAGTCAGTCTCAGCTACTCAATCTTTGTTGCGGCCTCACCTTGGAAATAAGTTCTTCCATAGGAACACCGTCTCAAATCATCATCTGCATGTGTAGTATCCCATGACGCTTCCTCCCAGCCAGGTCGACATGCCCTAAACACATGGCTGTCAGCGCATAGCCATAGGGCCAACAGCTGGTCTTCACATTTGCCGGAGAATGACTTACACATGCGCTAGACTCTAGAAAGCCATCGCTACTGTACGCATACTGTAACAATCACTCTCACGCCAACAACCTTCCACACATCAATAGACGTTAAAAACTAGCCGACGTGCAGAAAAAGGTCTTTGAATTATTCAATGGTTGCCAAAGTGGTCTTGCATTTCCCTATGATCCCATTTATTATTATAATGTCATGATTCGAATTCAGGTGCCACATTTGGCAGGCTTTTCATATATTTTCTCCCTCCATCTAGACAGAGCAGGGCAGAGGCACCAGCATTGGCATCACTTATTCCAGTGGTGAGTGATGTCAGAACCAAATGGACTTCCCATGTGCACTCGAGTCAATTGTAAGTTCCAAGAACATCTTGAGGAGTTGTGAAGAACTGATGTTTCTCTATCCAGCTTTACAGCAGATTACAGTCAAAAACAACTGGAGAACTCGCAAAGAGTGATGAACTGATGAACAAATCAGGTCTCGCTCTGCCCTGAAGTCTGGGCTAGTCCTAAATACACAGGGGTGATGTACTCACAATGGAAACGTCTGGATCATTCAATTTGCTTTTGTCATCATGTCTTTATAGCCCATGAAACCTGTGGTTAAACGTATTTTCCCTGCTAAGATAAATACCTTCAGTCTGTTATTCTAATCAGATTTCATGTAAAATTCTTAACCAGAAGAATACAAACATTCACCAGTTAAACTTCTTTCCTCAACTCGGTCTTGTTTTTTTTTCTTTTCTTTTACATGTGGTCTAAAACGTCTCGGTTACTTGTGTAACCCTCGTTCCCTGAAGGAGGGAACGGAGACGTTACGTCAGTCATGACTGACGAATTGGGATCTCGCCCGAGAGCCCAATCACCTTCGAGTGTTATCTAAACAAGCCAATGACAGTTGGCGTGCGTGTTTCGCCACGCGCACCCCGCCCCGCAGCACGGGTATAAAAGGAGAGAGCCTGCAAACGCACATCAGTTTTTCGCTGAGGAGCCGAGACATGCGCCCCGGCCGTACAGCGGTGGTATAGCAACTGTGGCGTCGGGACGTAATGTCTCCGTTCCCTTCTTCAGGGAACGAGGGTTATACAAGTAACCGAAACGGCAAGATCTGACCACGGGCTGAAGGTCTGACGGCAAAACGGGGTGACTGAAACCCGGTATGTGCCGTGCCACCATGCCCATCTCGGGACCCGGTCATGAAGCCAAAGCTGAAGCGGTCTCATATGAAGCAACCCGAGCGGCGTGACAGTGGCTGCGGATGCCATATGTCCCAGGAGCCTCTGAAACTGTTTCAGTGGAACCGCCCTGTTGCGCTGGAAAGACCCCAGGCAGTTCAGCATCGACTGTGCACGCTCTACTGAGAGACGTGCTGAGAGGTTTACCGAGTCCAGCTCAATGCCGAGAAAAGAGATCCTCTAAACCGGGGAGAGTTTGCTCTTTTCCCAGTTGACCCGAAGCCCCAACTGGCTGAGGTGACTGAGCACCGTGTCCCTGTGTTCGCACAACCCCGCTCTGGACCGGGCCAGTATGAGCCAGTCGTCGAGGTAGTTAAGAATGCGAATGCCCGCTTCCCTCAATGGAACGAGGGCTGCCTCCACGACCTTGGTGAAGACACGAGGCGACAGGGACAGCCCGAAGGGGAGGACCTTGTACTGATACGCTCGCCCTTCGAACGCAAAGCGGAGAAACGGTCTGTGTCGAGGGAGAATCGAGACATGAAAGTACGCGTTCTTGAGGTCAATCGCTGCGAACCAATCGAAAGGACAGACACATTGAAAGATGCGTTTCTGCCTTTCTTGGGTACGATGAAGTATGGGCTGTAAAACCCTGACCTCATCTCGGCTGGAGTGACCGGCTGTATCGCGTCCTTCGCCAGCAGGACCGCGATCTCTGCACGCAAGACAGGAGCATCCCTGTCCAGCACAGAGGTGAACCGAATGCCCCTGAACTTGGGAGGGCGCCGGGTGAATTGAATCGCGTTGCCGACTCTGATAGTTCTCATGAGCCAGCGAAACGGCCTGGGGAGCGCTAACCAGGCCCCCAGCGACCGAACAAGCGGGACCAGGGAAACCACCGACGTACCCGCAGTGGGGCAGCGAAGTGGAACACAGGGACCCAACCCGGGAGGCAGTGCATCCCAGGGTGGGGTCTGAGTGCACGGCGCGCCACTTACCTGGCTCCACGGCTGAGCAGTTGGCTCGTGAGGAGGCATAGCGTGGCTGAACCGGACCCTGCTGCCCATTGGCGAGAGGAGAGGGGGACGGCCGTGTGGAGACTGGGTCTCGCGCTCCGCCATCCTCTCCCTCTTGGGACCCGGAGACAAAAGAAAAGGCTCTTTTATTGAAGTTTTGGCGGAACAGAAAAAAACGGGAACAAAGGATTCTCCACCCGGCCCTCCTCCGGGGGAAGGAGTGGTGCGGTCACCATCTCC
>NW_015505745.1:503004-503238 GCF_001515645.1 Sinocyclocheilus grahami | reverse complement strand
GAGACACAGCGATCATGACCATCAGATGAAGCCAGGAAGCGACCACATCCAGAAAAGCGGGAAGCCATCTTTAAAAAGACGCCCGTCGCTCGTGAAGCTCTTTTAGAATTTGCTCTTTTTAGAAAGGAAAACACTCTTTTAGAGAGAGCACTGAAGCGCCCAGGGGAGGTCGTAGCGAGACCGCAGAATGGAAGCTGCAGCACGCCGAGGTTTCCAGCAGCACTGGATGGCAAC
>NW_015505745.1:500136-502858 GCF_001515645.1 Sinocyclocheilus grahami | reverse complement strand
GGGGTGCGTGTGGCGAAACACGCACGCCAACTGTCATTGGCTTGTTTAGTTAACACTCGAAGGTGATTGGGCTCTCGGGCGAGATTCCAATTCGTCAGTCACGACTGACGTAACGTCGAACGTGACTGACTGAAAGGGAACCGGGATATTTAAATATATATATATATACACAAACACACACACACACATTATATACACACACACAAACACACTCACACTATATGTATGCATTGTTAAACATTTTAATTACATCAAAAAATAGTAACTACAAGAATAAAGTAATAAGTATAATTATTTATAATATAGTATGTATATATATATATATAAAAAATATATATATATACAGTATATAGGCTTTGATTATTAACTATTGATTACTCACCCTGTTTTCAGGTGATTTGTCAACAAATTATTGTTAATGGAACACTGAAAAAGTGTTCACCCAAAACTGTGTTTCATGATGCAACATCTAAATTTATTTCACCGAATACATTAGGTTACAACAACTAAACTGCTATCATATTTAATAATATTTCCTCTACTTTTCTCTGCTTTTCCTCTACTCTAAATACTTTCCTCTATTTAGTAATATTTCCTATTTTTTGCACAGATTTTCATTTTCTAATCCAAATCCATTCAAAGCAATCAAATCTACTGTAACTCTAAACGGAAGTTCAGCTGCTGTTGGCATCTGGCCAGGGTTGAAGAAATACATTTTTGTTTTACTTTCGTTTAGCTCTAGCTCCAAGGCTGGAAATTATATTTTTGATACTGTATTTCTCAATATGATGTAATATATGTCAGGTCCAGAGCCAGTATCTCATGTTTGTTATTGAAAGCAGAGACACTTTGATTGAATTCCCTTGTCCTCAAAACCTGGCAGAGATCAAACATAAAAGGTGCAGAGAGAGCAAATTTGCCCTGCGCTGGAAGCATTGGTTCAATCAACCTCCAACCGTATAATTAGTAATTAGATTGGGATTAAAGTCAACTCAGAGTGGAAGAGCATGGCCAATTCAAATCAGCATAAGAAATGTGATTAAATTAATGGGAAAAAATTGAAATATTAATGTTCAGATTTGCAGCCGGGTCCCAGGTCTCGGCCATCAGTCATGAGCTGTTTGAACTGTTCTTAATTATTGACTCAGAGGGAATAGGGAGAAAGGGAATACTCTGAGGCTTTCTTTCTCTTCTTCTCTCTGAGTGCTGGGCAATGCATAGATCTCCATCTCTGGCAGAAGCTCAATGCTACTGTAAATGTGCCAAGGTCTGAAATAAATACCTCCTTTAAGCATTGGCTAACACCAATGACAACAAAAATGTACTGTAATTTTCTGCGGTCTCACTATTTTCTGTGAAGCTGCTTTGGAATAATATTTAGTAGGAAAAGTGCTAATACATCTGAATTGAATTATATTCTTACAATAGGTAGAAAGAAGATGGAATGTTACCTAAAAGTCAATAATTTGATTTTAGATAGAACTCATCAAGCATATGCAAACTTAAGTAAAGTGAAGTGTGGCCAAGTATGGTGACCCATACTCAGAATTTGTGCTCTGCATTTAACCCATCCAAGTGCACACACACAGCAGTGAACACACACAAGTGGGCAGCCATATTGCTGTGGCACCCGGGGAGAAGTTGGGGGTTTGGTACCTTGCTCAAGGGTCTCCCCTCAGTCATGGTATTTAGGGTGGAAGAGAGCGCTGGTTATTCACTCCCTCCACTGACAATTCCTGCTGGACATGAGACTCAAACCCGCAACCTTCGGGTTACAAGTCCAACTCGCTGACCATTAGGCCACTTTTTATTACACCATAATGCACTCATTTTCTTTTGTGAAACATTTTTACACTGAAATATTTTGAGTCAATTTTAAAGCTGTGAAATCCTTGAAAAATAGCTTAGATGTGTAAAAAAAGAAAAAAAAGAAAGAATAACTACATTTAGTACCATTACAAATAAAATTGGGTACACTGTAAAACCCAATGAGTAAAGGCAACTCAAATCATTTGAGGTAATCAATATTTACCAACATTTGAATAATGTGAATGAACTTCATTTGAATTCACAAAAAAAACAGACAAACACTTAGGCTTATTTTGCAGATAACTATTAGCTAACAAAAGCGTACATTCAGTGCTAATGTAATCAGGGTGCGAACTACGGGGGAGCTAGAGGGAGCTCGGCTCCCCTTAATAAGACATGGGCTCCCCTGAAAACGTGATTTGTGAAATTTTGGGGGGTCTCAAAAAGTATTGACAATGTTTTATTTTGACGTGCAATTTCAGTTTTGTGCAATGTGATCATCGTGGATGTGTAAAATTGCAAAAATAACATTCATTCAAGCATGACGGCGATTTAAACCTAATTCACTTCAATAAAGATAACTATACATGCTATTCTTGTCATGAGCATCAAGGTGTGGGGGCGCTGCGGTGCAAATTCCACTCATGTTTAGTACATGCTGACTCATAAAGATTCGTAGAAAAAATATAAACGTTGGACTCTGTGGTCGATTCTGTGTTAAGGTAAGGCATGTTATTCTTAATTATGTGTTGTGGCTGGGTTGTTATAGATCTGCGTGACTCTCAATGTCTTAGGACAAACTGAACAGAGGAATTATGGTATTCTTCTGTAGCCTGACGAGTAACTTTAACCGTTGTTCATGTGAACTCAAAGAAAGCCTGATGCTTTGTTTATAGACTATTTGTGGGTGGCT
>NW_015505745.1:483027-498275 GCF_001515645.1 Sinocyclocheilus grahami | reverse complement strand
TAGAGGAATAGAGGAATGAGAGGCCCGCAGAGACGTACTCGACGGGGAAGCTCTCACCGTGATCCTCAGATCTCCCTGACGAAGTAGCCGCAGTGATCATGACCGTCAGATGAAGGCAGGAAACGACCGCATCCAGAAACGCACGAGCGGGAAGCCATCTTTAAAAAGACGCCCGTCGCTCGTGAAGCTCTTTTAGAATTTGCTCTTTTTAGAAAGGAAAACACTCTTTTAGAGAGAGCACTGAAGCGCCCAGGGGAGGTCGTAGCGAGACCGCAGAATGGAAGCTGCAGCACGCCGAGGTTTCTAGCAGCACTGGATGGCAACCCCCGCTGACACGTCGTGACACCAACGCCAGCTGTTTTCTGCAAACACTCGCGGAGATTCGTCTTGAAAAGGCTCGGCTCCGAAGCGAAAAGCTGATGTGCGTTTGCACGCGCTCTCCTTTTATACCCGCGCTGCAGGGCGGGGTGCGTGTGGCGAAACACGCACGCCAACTGTCATTGGCTTGTTTAGTTAACACTCGAAGGTGATTGGGCTCTCGGGCGAGATTCCAATTCGTCAGTCACGACTGACGTAACGTCGAACGTGACTGACTGAAAGGGAACCGGGATATTTAAATATATATATATATACACAAACACACACACACACATTATATACACACACACAAACACACTCACACTATATGTATGCATTGTTAAACATTTTAATTACATCAAAAAATAGTAACTACAAGAATAAAGTAATAAGTATAATTATTTATAATATAGTATGTATATATATATATATAAAAAATATATATATATACAGTATATAGGCTTTGATTATTAACTATTGATTACTCACCCTGTTTTCAGGTGATTTGTCAACAAATTATTGTTAATGGAACACTGAAAAAGTGTTCACCCAAAACTGTGTTTCATGATGCAACATCTAAATTTATTTCACCGAATACATTAGGTTACAACAACTAAACTGCTATCATATTTAATAATATTTCCTCTACTTTTCTCTGCTTTTCCTCTACTCTAAATACTTTCCTCTATTTAGTAATATTTCCTATTTTTTGCACAGATTTTCATTTTCTAATCCAAATCCATTCAAAGCAATCAAATCTACTGTAACTCTAAACGGAAGTTCAGCTGCTGTTGGCATCTGGCCAGGGTTGAAGAAATACATTTTTGTTTTACTTTCGTTTAGCTCTAGCTCCAAGGCTGGAAATTATATTTTTGATACTGTATTTCTCAATATGATGTAATATATGTCAGGTCCAGAGCCAGTATCTCATGTTTGTTATTGAAAGCAGAGACACTTTGATTGAATTCCCTTGTCCTCAAAACCTGGCAGAGATCAAACATAAAAGGTGCAGAGAGAGCAAATTTGCCCTGCGCTGGAAGCATTGGTTCAATCAACCTCCAACCGTATAATTAGTAATTAGATTGGGATTAAAGTCAACTCAGAGTGGAAGAGCATGGCCAATTCAAATCAGCATAAGAAATGTGATTAAATTAATGGGAAAAAATTGAAATATTAATGTTCAGATTTGCAGCCGGGTCCCAGGTCTCGGCCATCAGTCATGAGCTGTTTGAACTGTTCTTAATTATTGACTCAGAGGGAATAGGGAGAAAGGGAATACTCTGAGGCTTTCTTTCTCTTCTTCTCTCTGAGTGCTGGGCAATGCATAGATCTCCATCTCTGGCAGAAGCTCAATGCTACTGTAAATGTGCCAAGGTCTGAAATAAATACCTCCTTTAAGCATTGGCTAACACCAATGACAACAAAAATGTACTGTAATTTTCTGCGGTCTCACTATTTTCTGTGAAGCTGCTTTGGAATAATATTTAGTAGGAAAAGTGCTAATACATCTGAATTGAATTATATTCTTACAATAGGTAGAAAGAAGATGGAATGTTACCTAAAAGTCAATAATTTGATTTTAGATAGAACTCATCAAGCATATGCAAACTTAAGTAAAGTGAAGTGTGGCCAAGTATGGTGACCCATACTCAGAATTTGTGCTCTGCATTTAACCCATCCAAGTGCACACACACAGCAGTGAACACACACAAGTGGGCAGCCATATTGCTGTGGCACCCGGGGAGAAGTTGGGGGTTTGGTACCTTGCTCAAGGGTCTCCCCTCAGTCATGGTATTTAGGGTGGAAGAGAGCGCTGGTTATTCACTCCCTCCACTGACAATTCCTGCTGGACATGAGACTCAAACCCGCAACCTTCGGGTTACAAGTCCAACTCGCTGACCATTAGGCCACTTTTTATTACACCATAATGCACTCATTTTCTTTTGTGAAACATTTTTACACTGAAATATTTTGAGTCAATTTTAAAGCTGTGAAATCCTTGAAAAATAGCTTAGATGTGTAAAAAAAGAAAAAAAAGAAAGAATAACTACATTTAGTACCATTACAAATAAAATTGGGTACACTGTAAAACCCAATGAGTAAAGGCAACTCAAATCATTTGAGGTAATCAATATTTACCAACATTTGAATAATGTGAATGAACTTCATTTGAATTCACAAAAAAAACAGACAAACACTTAGGCTTATTTTGCAGATAACTATTAGCTAACAAAAGCGTACATTCAGTGCTAATGTAATCAGGGTGCGAACTACGGGGGAGCTAGAGGGAGCTCGGCTCCCCTTAATAAGACATGGGCTCCCCTGAAAACGTGATTTGTGAAATTTTGGGGGGTCTCAAAAAGTATTGACAATGTTTTATTTTGACGTGCAATTTCAGTTTTGTGCAATGTGATCATCGTGGATGTGTAAAATTGCAAAAATAACATTCATTCAAGCATGACGGCGATTTAAACCTAATTCACTTCAATAAAGATAACTATACATGCTATTCTTGTCATGAGCATCAAGGTGTGGGGGCGCTGCGGTGCAAATTCCACTCATGTTTAGTACATGCTGACTCATAAAGATTCGTAGAAAAAATATAAACGTTGGACTCTGTGGTCGATTCTGTGTTAAGGTAAGGCATGTTATTCTTAATTATGTGTTGTGGCTGGGTTGTTATAGATCTGCGTGACTCTCAATGTCTTAGGACAAACTGAACAGAGGAATTATGGTATTCTTCTGTAGCCTGACGAGTAACTTTAACCGTTGTTCATGTGAACTCAAAGAAAGCCTGATGCTTTGTTTATAGACTATTTGTGGGTGGCTATTTGTAGTTTCACCTATCAATTCGTGTCGATAAAGTATAATAGGGTAAACCCTGTGTATTGATTTATCCTATATAGTGCTTGCATAAAGCAAGTAGTGCATACAAAGATACATAACAGCTAAATTACAAGTGTAAGTCATTGTAAGCCCTCTTTTGAGGCACACGCACGAACCCCACCCCCCATTATATAAAAAAACAAGTGGGCTCCCCCAAAAAGACCAGGTATAGTTCGAACACTGAATGTAATTAGCAAATATCACTGCACTGGCATGCCAATTTTTGTCAATAGAAATAATTTCCAATAGCCTCCAGAGACTAAAACTAGTTTATATTTACCATGCGTATCCCACGACAGTATCTACATTTTTCTGTTCTAAACTCTTTTCACTGTTTACTTTGCACACTGCACACTTTCTACTGCCTAGCAACCTTGAAAAACCACCTTTCTGTGACACTTTTTGCAATCATTTAAATGTGGAGGCCAAACGGGCGCAAATGCCGCAAATATTAACGCCCTGACACAAGTCATGTGAACAGGCCGTAAGGTTCTAATTTACTCAGAAGCTCCTCATTTGACTCATTTCCCAAACAGAGAAAGCAGAAGAGAGAAGCCCACTGTTTCAGTGGGCCAGACACACGGTCACGTATCAGATATCCTTTTTCGTAATTTTACCTCTTGCACAGAGCCATTTCAAAGTGTTGGCAAGGTCATAATACGCTGCTCTCACAAATGGCTAAAGGCAATTTAGCAGAGTGAGAATGTGAGGGGGGAAGAGGTACTAAGGCTCTTTGATTCCAGCAGTAGGGGACCAGGCGAATGTACAATTAGCCCTTTTGACCATTTCACTTTCATATTAAGTTCCTGTCAAACATCAGCACAGGCTCAAGTTGAAAGTTTCATCATGAAATATGCCATTGGTGTGCCAAGATAAAAAGGATTAATTCTTAACTTTATGACTATCATTAACATATACGAGGCTGAATAGAATTAATACATGGGTTTCTTATGTGAAACTTTTCAAAGTTCAACTGACAACCATAAATTTCTAAATTGCCAAAAGGTATTGCTCATAAGACATTAAAATAACAGTTTCAGTTTCATTAAGACATGGAACTAAAACCATGAATTTTCCCTTTTTCTTTACCTATAAATAACTCAGGGCTGCCAGAACAATGTGATAAGAGTAAAGAGTAGTAAGTGCCTCATGCAGAATGTGATTCAACTTTTTGAAATGTATGCAATGCAATGCAGTATCAGTGTCAGTTTTGTTTTACGGCTGGTTTTTGAGCATATACATCTATAATGTATGCATTTATAATATATGGAAACCTAAAACTTTGTGTGATGTGCAGATGAGTATGCACCAACATTTCAACTTTCTTCTGGAGAACACAGATCTTTCCCCATATAATGTATGCACTCTTAAAAATAAAGGTCCTTTATTGGCATCAATGGTTCTATGAAGAACATTTAACATTCTAGAGATTCTATAGAATCTTTCCAGGTTCTTTATAGCAGAAAAAAAGGTATTTTTAAAAATATTCTTTGATGTTCTTTGGGAAATCAAAAATGGTTCTTCCATTTCTACTTCTGCCATCACTGCGAAACCCCCTTTTTGAGTGTGGGGTCAAAAATACAAGTATACGCAAAATATTAGTGAAAAATAAAACTAATTTATATTAAACTGCAAAACACAAAGTTATCTACATCCATTTAAACAGGCTCTGTAAAAGTCTAGTTTTTCAGTGTCCTTATTGGAAAGTTGGACATTTTCTTCAATTCTTTTTTTTTGTTTGGAAACACTCTGAATCTAATTTGAGGTACATGATAACAGAGATCTTTGATGATAAAAGGGAAGTCAGGGTAACGTCAGGGTGAGGAAACATTTCATGACGAACCCTGCTGATGTGTTATTCATACCTTTAAAGATCTTCAGATCTCATGTGGAGGTGGTGTGAAGGGACAAGTCAAGCAAGATGTGTTAGGCTCAGGGAAATCTGATGTTAATAAGGGAGCACACAGAGGGGAGGGAAAGAAAAACCTTGCTCTGGAGGGACGTGAATGTTCATCCCATTAAAATGCATGATACAAGCGAGCCCTTCACAAATGGGAAGTAAATAAAAATAGAAATCTTCTTCATGAAATATTAAAGTCAGCACAAACAGTGAAAGGAATGAAAGGTTTTGGCGGTGGTGAAGTCTGCCCAGGGGGGTAGATTTTCAAAAGCGAAGAGGAACTATGTGGAGTGCTGTCTCCGAGCCATTACTTAACACAAGAATGAGAGCAATTTTACTGAAGCATCAGTTTAGGCCTGCTGCTCAGCGTGAGAGAATAAACATGGCTTTAGATCACAGGTTTTCCCCTTAGAGTGAGATGCATGATTATTTTCTTTACAGGTTGTGTTGCCACACCGTGAATAAATAGCATGTGTTTTATATTTGATCTTGAAGTATATACTGTAACTAATGTACGCAAGGAAGAAATTCAGATATATTGTTTGTGGTTTTGTGATGAGGTTCTTCAAACCTTCATTTTCTTTTATTGCATATTTACACTGTTCTGTACTTATCCTTGTTAAACAACACCCCTTGAAGTGGACATTCTGTCATTTTCTCACCCTATATAGGTCTTGTGTGCTGGAGAAATGAGTCCTAAAACTTGAGAAATCAGTTTCTTTTGAGTTTCTGGATGAATACCTGAAATGAAGAAGAAACACAAGCTCAATATCACATGTTCCTGTTCTGTGTCTGGTTTTGGACTTCTATGTGGAAGTTTTGGTCTTTTAGTTTCCTGTTTTAGTCTTGTAATCTGTTTGTGGTTTCTGTGTTAATTAGTAAAAAAAAAAAAAAAACTACAAACAAATTACATGACTAAAACATGAAAAATGAAACTAAAAGAACAAAACAAGAAACGTGACACTCAATATTTTCACATTTTATTCTACGACATACTGTAAAATACATAACTAATACCCCACTTGTGTTTTTTAAGCTTTTTACATTGCTTGAAAAGGCCTCTTTTACAGCCTTGTTGTGTTTATAATTGCAAACTGTTCAACAACTCAATCTTTCCAACATAAGCTTAGTGGTGGTGATGTTGTTTAAGTCATGCAACAGTGGTGTAGTTCACCTTATGTGAGTTTTTACTTATGGCGATTGTATTTAGGTTTCAAAATTCATTAAAATGTCTTCATGGCGAATATTGAAATAGCAGACCTCTAAATTGACCAATCAGAATCAAGTATTTCACAGAGCTGTGTAATAATGATTTTTAAAAAATGTCTGGCATTGTGTTCCACTGGAAAACAAAACGAAACAAAAAAAGATTTGGAACAACATTTTTTTCATGCCACTAAATGCATATATTATTTTAAAGAAGATCATTGATAAATGGATTTTGCATGACTCCTCTGACTTAATCAAGATGTGACCTATTTTAAAATCCACTGATTAGATAAACCGTTGACCTGAAATTAAATCAGTACCATTTAATCAGAAGAATCGGCTCTGTGTCACAGAGCTTATGTAAAACAATAAATCACTTCTCGGCAAGAAAGAATGAGTCACAAAATGAAAGACATGGAAAAAATTAGAGAGCAAGAGAGAGAACTGCCAGTTCACTTGTGTAGAGAACAAAGTTATCAGTTAAAGTGATGTACCATGGCAGAGTCGCCTAATTAAATCCATCTCCATATCGGTACAAATCTCTTTTTGGACATTTTAAAGTGGACTCTACATGGATCAAGTGGCCAAAGTGTGTGAGATGAATAGGACTGAGGTAGAAAGGAGCTTCTAAATAGGGCTTTACAGCTTGAGAAACTGACATTTCAAGTCTCATTTTATGCAATGCCTTTTCTAGATTTACTGTTTTATAGCTTTTTTCCCAAAGCAATCAGCGCACCGAGGGAGCAATGAAATAACATGCTTCATTAAATACAAATAAGACTTTTTTCCTGCAAGCATTACAAGACTCCTGGAACTATTTTTGTTGATAAAGCAAAAATAAACAAGATAACTGATACTGTGTATAAAATACAATGCACTCAGTATCAACTTCTTGTTTTTGAACTGTTCTATAAAATCCACATTACACTTTGCAGTCGTTCTGTATCCACATTGTTCCAATGAGGAGAAATAGATAACAAGGTATTGACTTACAGAATATGATCAATTTAAAAAGAAACCTGGAGTGTCAAGGAAATAGTGGAAAAACTCAGGTGTCCTTGCAGCTTGAATGTGTTGCCTTCTGTGCCAAAGTGAGAAGAATGAACGAGAGAGAGACTGAGAGAATGAGAGAGCTCTTAAGTGCGTCTTGCACTGCATCAGCACCTCTGACCTGTGCTTCTTTTATTGCCGGCAGCTTGTTTGTGTTTCGTCCTGTGCTGACCTTGCTCACAGAATTGACCTGAAGAGTTCAAAAGGAGCTGTGAGGCCCTGCATGCTCTCTGATAAGAGGCTCTTTTGGCCTCACATTCTCATTCTTTATTTCTTTCCCTCTTCATCTCTCTCTTTATAATAGGAGCTCAGCAGCAGTATTCCAGCTCTTAATCATTCAGCGCTCTTCTGAGCTTGATTTCAAACTCAAAAGGGGTGATTCTGACCGGCCACTAATTGCTTTTTCAATATAGATAATAATGTACACTTTCAAACATTACCCAGTGAGTGAATTTGATTGCTTTGTGTACAGTTACATGAAATGGACAGTGGTTTGATTTCTAGATATTCATATTGATTTTGTATGTTTTGATGTGGATTTGCTCAGACACTGAAACACACATTATTATTAACATACTGACAGCATCTAAAACATAAACATTTACATAAAACACCTTTAGAGATGTAAAAATGTTTACAAATCCTTTTAGGTACATATCATATTGAATTCATAGAATTAATAGGATGAATTTATTGAATTTATTCAATGACATTAAAAGTGTTCGATGTAGTGCATTTACTTAACTTGACATTTTAACGGTTGAAGGATTCCATCACTTTACCCTATTCTATCCTCATTTAGTCATTACTTAATCTTTTAATTTTTATTTTGTATGCTGTGGGAGATTTGTATCTGAAAAATTACAAACGCACCACATAATATTCAGAAGCATAACTTAAAGGTCACATACTTTACACCTTTCTGGAGTTTTATTTTAGGTTTTGCTTTCCTTAAGAATATATATTTGCTGTATAAGTACCAAAAACCATCTCAATATATTTTTACAGCTCCTTTCTCAGGAGCTCTGCTGAGAACAGGTCGATTTTGGCCTGTCAAATTAATATTCAAGAGCCTCTCTTCTGATTGGTCTGTTGTTTTCTGAGTGACGCACAGCCAGGCCAACCACAGGTAACTAGGGTCAGCCGATGTCACGGCGCTAGCTGGAGGCAGCAAAACAAAGGGGAAACTGGAGGCGGCCCATTCAAACCAGCGCAGATTCGGCTACATAAGGAGCTTAAAATATCATCTTGTTGTGATGGTGGGTGCCAGAATCGATGTAATACAGCCTCAAATTACAAATTTGATTGCATATCTGCTGCCACTGCCAGACAAAAAAAACGACGACCGCTGTGGTTAAACACAATAAAACGAGCAGACTGGATAGAAACGATGTTTTATATTTCTTTATTGGCTGGGCGGTATATCGAGTTTGTACGATATATTGATATATGTTTAATAGGCGATATGGTATTAGGCAATACCCCCTATGTTGATATACAGTAGTTTGATACGAGCGCATCTGAACAATAGCAGAGGACACAGAGTGAGCTGCTGCGGGGAAAGTGCATAATCCAATTTTTCCTAAACATGAGACATGCTTTATATTAAGGCCTTTAAAATAACTGGTAAGATATAATT
Organism: Sinocyclocheilus grahami; assembly: GCF_001515645.1. Lineage (NCBI taxonomy): Eukaryota > Metazoa > Chordata > Actinopteri > Cypriniformes > Cyprinidae > Sinocyclocheilus > Sinocyclocheilus grahami. The sequence goes on along the minus strand of NW_015505745.1, from coordinate 489,234 downwards.
AACACATATAGTTCAAAGTGGCTTGATCCAGTCAGATGCTCTGACAGACACATGTTTTTAGATTGTAATGTTACAACGTTAGAATGTAATGTGATTTTAGCCCCTTCTTTGCACATAATGGATTGTATAGCCTACTTTCACTATATTTGTTTTCATTGCCTTTCATATAAACATTGTTTTATTGGACAAAATTGGGCCGGATGTTAAAGAAATTATATATATATAATTTTTAATCCAAATAGAAAATGTAGAGAATACCGATATATATATAGATATACCATATATCGCATATCAGCCAAAAAATACAGAGATATCATTTTTTGCCCATATCGCCTAGCCCTAATTGTCACTGTACATTTATCTGTCTAATAAGTATTTTATTGTTGAGATGTGGTTAGGGGCTCAAAATATCCATATATAATGGCAAATTGTAACTATAAAAATATATTTAATAATGCAAATACACTTTTCAAAAGCTGTATATACTTAAATAATTTTGTTTTACATGCTGCCACTAAGTCCATAGTCAACATTTCTGCATATATCCAAATGTACAAAAAAGTATGTGTATACATTATTGATGAAAATGTTCAAATACTAATGATCCGGCTTGTCGTACATGGAATGGCCATCATTCAAAACCTTTATGCATCCCACTATACGAATATGATTATAGGAATAAAGAACTTTGGGCATGGGCAACCTAATTTATGAAGCTAAAACATCATTTAGTGGGATTCCACCCCAATATGAGCAACCACCTGTGGTGAAACCACTCAAAGTTCTGCATCCTATAGAAATCTACTGCAGCATTGAGCTGCTGCCAGTTTTCGCATGCTCACATTCTCGGGTTGAACTAGTGCCAACTGACGACAACCTAAAGCTGAGCTTCCTACTGGTCCACGTGTGTTCACGTGGAGATGTTTACTCATTTCCATCACCAACCACAGCAAAACACCTGTCATTCCACTCCACACCCTGGGTCACATCTGCTTTCCCTTAAGCCTGGTGAAGGCTCCAGGGATATCTGTGGTTTTCCTGTGTGACATGTCCCTCTCTCAAGTAACATCTTCACTTGGGAGACAGTGACTGAAGCAGCACCACACAGTCCGCTGCTGCACCCTGTCTGCAGACTCATCAGCACATCCACGTTTGAGGATGTAGATGTTAGTGAGTGTAGATTCTGTAAATACAATCTGTCAGTCAGCAAAGCACTGAAGCTTGACCAGCCAACATTTAATTACACTGAATTATTTAATCGGTGTCACAAAGAACCTATTAATCAAAATCCAACACTTTTTCACAGTTATGGTAACTAGAAGAAACACAAAATTCATATGAGATGTAAGGAATGGTCTTAATTGCTCTCTCTAGTATTCTAATCCAGGAGGTTAGGGTGCCCCTGTAGGTAACTTCATTCAAAAGTATCAATGTATTCAGATGAAACACATTATTTGCAAGCAACATAATAATCACAAAATGCTCATTATATTTCAGTGCATGTTTCACCAATATATCTTTTATGAATTTTACATCACAACATTTCTTTTCTTTAAATTTTTCACTTTCTGCAGTCCCCTGCTAATGAATATTCAGCAATTCAGCAACTTACCTGAGTTGTGGACATAAGCTGACAGTCTGCATTAGATATGATGCAATAAAAAAAACTGTGTGCTTTGAAATAATGGCACAAAAACATCTAGAAAAATCTTTCTATTGAGTTGTGCAGGCTGTACAACAACAAGCATACAACATGATCTGTATAGTCCGATTCAGGTACAAATAACTCCTTCAAGCCTTTTTTTAGTGAATCAAAAAAAAAAAAAGAAACCCTGGTCACGCTAGTGTAGTTTGCATCACAATCAAATCGGTTCTTTTTAGTAAATCAAATACATAGCATGCACACAGAGTTTCATGTTTCACCAATATATCTTTTATGAATTTTACATCACAACATTTATTTTCTTTACATTTTTCACTTTCTGCAGTCCCCTGCTAATGAATATTCAGCAATTCAGCAACTTACCTGAGTTGTGGACGTAAGCTGACAGGCTGCATTAGATATGATGCAATAAAAAAAAACTGTGTGCTTTGAAATAATGGCACAAAAACATCTAGAAACATCTTTCTATTGAGTTGTGCAGGCTGTACAACAACAAACCTACAACGTGATCTGTATAGTCCGATTCAGGTACAAATAACTCCTTCAAGCCTTTTTTTTGTGAATCCAAAAAAAAAAAAAACCTGGTCACGCTAGTGTAGTTTGAATCACAATCAAATTGGTTATTTTTTGTAAATCAAATACATAGCATGCACACAGAGTAGCATAATTCCTAAAACTCTCACAAGACAGTTATTTTTAGTGATTCAAAAATACAGTGCAACCAGTGTGGCCCGACTCACGAAAAATTACTTTTATGAGCCGACACTTTAGTAAATCAAAAATATACAGTGCGATCAGTGTAGTTCGATTCACAAACAAATGACTTTTATGAGCCAGTTCTTTAGTGAATGAAAAACATACTATAATTGGAATCAAATAAAAAAATGTTTTAATCAAATTGATTTTTACTCAGTCCTACAGTATACATATAAATGTTACCTTCACCTGAATTCACCTTATATATAGGTAGTGTGGGAAAGGTAGTGACTCAATAGCTTAATAATATGTGCGTATGCTTGCATGCATGTATGTTGCAAGGACCATAGATCTTTCATATCAAGCACTGATAAAGCACAATAAAGGGATATGAATGCAGGGAGGTATTTGACTCCACATGCAGCTAACCACACAGAAAGAGAAGCAGCACCCTCAGTTTAGTCTGTCAGCAAAGAAAATCTGTTGCCAGGGTCGACGGCAATTTCACCAGCCAGAACAATCTCCTGATCTCTGAGCTCGTCCATCTGATTGACACACACACACACACACACACACACATAACATCTGTCGACCCGCAGAGGCATGACCAACTCTTAATGTGTTTACTCAAATCAGGGAATGAGGAGGAGGAGGTTTAGTTATTTATTTAGCGTGCTTCTCCAAGTATTTCTCAGTATTGCATGCTAATAATAAAGAAGATTATCAAGGTATTCATATCAAGGTATTTTATTTTTGTGCACTGCAGTCTATAAGTGGCACTTTAGTTCTGAAGATCGCTGAAAAAATGTCAAAAACAAGTTTTGAAGCAAAACAAACAACGGCTGTCATTACCGAGGATGCACCGCTATTGATCAAGCATATAAGATGCTGGCAAATAAAAAAGGAGAATATTTAATATCTTAACTCTTTATTATTTATACTCCATAGAGACCAATACACACAGATTTTATTACACATGCTACATTTCATGGAGGGCGTCACACATAAGGATAAGAGCTGAATCCTGTGCTCCACAACATTTCCATCAAATTCACAATTTAAAAGCAATAAAAATGTATTTATATGTGGGAGAAAAAAGGACTCCAAGCTATTATCACAAAGTGTAATGGAAAAAAATTATGAAGTATTGCCATTCTAATGGAGTGCGACATCTCATCTAGGAATCATGCTACAGCGGGAGCGAGAGCACCTATTTTCATTGTACTGATTTTTTCTTTTCGAACTCATCAATCTGGGTTATGCAAATGGTGCTTTAATTCAGTTAGGAGGAGCCATGTAGGAGAATAGCACTACAATCTTGTTTACTTTAATGAAGAATGTTTTCAGCACAGTACGCCATTGATGGGCCACATTAAGTCATGGCTATTTTATTAAACGGCGACAAGTGCTGCTTTTCGGCTTCCGAATGCACTATATTTAACATGCATGCAGGGAACGTTGTCAGAACTCTGGCTAACATTCTAGCAAGGTTCTCCCAAAGTTATTAGAACGTTTGTTCAAAGTTATCTGGTCTTTGATAATATTCTCAAAACATTAGAACAAAAATGTTATTTATACAACGTTCATGGAATGTTTTTTTCTGAAACATTTCAGTTGGACATTCATTTAATGTTTTTTTTAAATGTTGCTACTTGTTTCATAATGTTGCTACACAGCTAAATGCAAATGATGAAATTTAACACTTATATTCTACATTTGTCTAAAACCTGAATGTTAATGGCGTTACTGAGGTCCAACAATTCGAAAATGACATATCAGCGTTGCTGATTTTAATAGATTCCTTTAAATTGATTGAATTAGTTAACAAGTACATGTTAAATGGTGAAAATTTAGACCTGGCAACCTTGTGAAAATACTTTGAGCACAACAATAGTGTAACGCTTACTTCACATGATTTCACATCACTTCACTTTGCACACGGTCATTTTCCCATTCACCGCCATATTAAGTTATTAATGATATTCTTACAAATCTGGTGACAAATAATTTAAAGCGACAAATAGTAACAGAACACTTTAAGGTAAAAAACTTGTAGGTAAAAAAAAGAACTTTAACTTTCAGAGAACATTTATTGAATATTCAGAGAACCTAATGGGAAAATTAGAACATTCTTAGCACATATTTTTGTTAGATTCAACACTGTTGAGTGGCACACTTGATGTAACTGGAGTATTTGATGTCAGGTTGTAAAATATGTTTATGGTGCCAAAAGGTAGTTTTTTGAATTTCTACATAAATTAAATCTATTACTTAGGAAACATTTATTGGAAACAGCTCAGGCTGGCATAAACACATACATATACTTACATAAATGCGCATGAGAAAATAATTTGCTCTGGCGAGACCTTCCAGGTGGGCTAAAAGGTGACACTTAACATCCTAAAAATGGCATAGAGCTAAAGCTTAGAGTTAGGTGGCAATTAGACCGGCCACTGACCCCTTTGCTCAGCATGACATGAATAATTGCTATACACTGCACTGCAATTTTTGTGCATTACACCATGTTATGTGCCTCTCTTTGCTATATTCTCTCCTTTCCATTTTTCTTTTCTTTCACTCCTTCTCCCATTTTTTTTGTGTCAGGCATTTTTTTCCCTCCCTGACAGTTTGGCAAATGTCCCTTTCTGTCACCGCAGGGGCCATTGAGGAGGGCCCGTGATGGCAATGCATTCACACTTCACTTGTCAAGCTAAGGCAGGGCCAATCATCGTCCCCGGCCCGAGTTCTCCTTCCAGCAGTGTTCTCCCCCCTGCCTGCCTGACAGGTACTCTCTTTTTTAGTGATTCATCATCCATAGGATGGGCTTCATCCCTTATTGGAGTGGCAGTTTGCGGATGGCTGGGCAGTGTGAAAGAGAGCCCAGAGAGGGGGACAGGCAGGTGAATGGACAGCGGGTTCACCACTCCAGGTGCCGAAGGCTGACTGTTGTGCATCATTACAGCTGAGAAGAGGGAGATGGACTCTTACCCTCAATCACAGATACACTCATTCTCACATCAACACACACCGTCCCGTCTTCTCGTACACACTCACACTACGCAGGTACAAATGCATTTTGGCGTGAATATTTTCTCTGGTGTAGATGATTGTAACCACTAGACCATCACAGCAGGTCTTTGTGAGGATGGCCTGGCACCTTCATCTGTCACAGTGACTGAAGCTCTGAGGAAAATCAGATATGAATGAAAATATTTGATTTACCATTTAAACTCTTGCGCTGTCTCTGAAAAAGTGTTGGAAATCGAGCCGAGGGCTTTAACTCGAAGATCCATATGAGGCACAAGATCCATGTAAAGCAAGCTAACTTGTCCTTTTCTTATCTAAGAGGATGTGCAATACATTTGGTTGTATATTGAGGTATACTGAAGCTGTTGTCTAATAAAAAAAGAGAACAGTTACAAAGCCACAAGTGCAAATTATGGAATGTCATTCTTATACTCTACAACTGGCTTTTTGCAACAAGTTTTTTGCTGAAAACATAGACCTGCTAACCGTGGGAAAATATTTTTCCACAAAAGTACCACAATAGTGTGTAATGCTTTCGCACACCACTCCAATTTGCACACTGCCACTTTCCCATTCACTGTCATATCATTATTCAATATATTTATCATCTATGAAGAAAACAATACATTCATATATTCTTGAATTGAACACAAAGGTGTCATCAGCTTTTTAAAAGAGTGGTCAAATTTTGTACAGGATGGTAGGTCTAGAAACTTTTTATTTTCTTTGAATACATTTTTTCATGAAATTAATTTAAATGTCAATATTCAAAAATAAATAAATTAATAATAAAAAAAAAAATATATATATATATATATATA